>NW_027094195.1:0-225860 GCF_029207755.1 Chamaea fasciata
GGCCAGGTTCCCGGCAGAGGGAGTTGGGCACAAAGGATGGCCTGTTTCCAGGGGTAAGTAAAGTCAGCTGCCCAGGTGCCTGATGTCAGTTTGTAGCCGGCCTTTGGCCCTCCAAAGAAAACTAGTCTTCCAGTTTGTGGCAGCTTACATCTGGAAGAAATCCTGTTCCGTTCGGGATTGTAGGTGGCCGAGGCCAGGTGCCCGGCAGAGGGAGTTGGGCACAAATGATGGCCTGTTTCCATGGGTAAGTAAAGTCAGCTGCCCAGGTGCCTGATGTCAGTTTGTAGCAGGCCTTTGGCCCTCCAAAGAAAACTAGTCTTCCAGTTTGTGGCACCTTACATCTGGAAGAAATCCTGTTCCGTTCGGGATTGTAGGTGGCCGAGGCCAGGTGCCCGGCAGAGGGAGTTGGGCACAAATGATGGCCTGTTTCCATGGGTAAGTAAAGTCAGCTGCCCAGGTGCCTGATGTCAGTTTGTAGGAGGCCTTTGGCCCTCCAAGGGAAGCAAGTCTTCCAGTTTGTGGCAGCTTGCATCTGGAAGAAATGCTGTTCCGTTCGGGATTGTAGGTGGCCGAGGCCAGGTGCCCGGCAGAGGGAGTTGGGCACAAATGATGGCCTGTTTCCAGGGGTAAGTAAAGTCAGCTGCCCAGGTGCCTGATGTCAGTTTTTAGGAGGCCTTTGGCCCTCCATGGGAAGCCAGGTATCCTGCTTGTGGCAGCTTGCATCTGGAAGAATTCCTGTTCCGTTCGGGATTGTAGGCAGCCGGATCCGGGTGCCCTGCTGAGGGAGTTGGGAACAAAGGATGGCCTTTTTCCAGGGGTAAGTAAAGTCAGCTGCCCAGGTGCCTGATGTCAGTTTGTAGGAGGCCTTTGGCCCTCCATGGGAAGCCAGGCTTCCTGCTTGTGGCAGCTTGCATCTGGCAGAAATCCTGTTCCGTTCGGGATTGTAGGTGGCCGAGGCCTGGTGCCCGTCAGAGGGAGTTGGGCACAAATGATGGCCTGTTTCCAGGGGTAAGTAAAGTCAGCTGCCCAGGTGCCTGATGTCAGTTTGTAGGAGGCCTTTGGCCCTCTAAGGGAAGGTAGTCTTCCAGTTTGTGGCAGCTTGCATCTAAAAGAAATCCTGTTCCGTTTAGGATCGTAGGTGGCCGAGGCCTGGTGCCCGGCAGAGGGAGTTGGGAACAAAGGATGGCCTGTTTCCAGGGGTAAGTAAAGTCAGCTGCCCAGGTGCCTGATTTCAGTTTGTAGGAGGCCTTTGGCCCTCCAAGGGAAGCAAGTCTTCCAGTTTGTGGCAGCTTGCATCTGGAAGAAATCCTGTTCCGTTCGGGATTGTAGGTGGCCGAGGCCAGGTGCCCGGCAGAGGGAGTTGGGAACAAAGGATGGCCTGTTTCAAGGGGTAAGTAAAGTCAGCTGCCCAGGTGCCTGATGTCAGTTTGCAGGTGGCAATTGTTCCTCCATGGGAAGCCAGGCTTCCTGCTTGTGGCAGCTTGCATCTGGAAGAAATCCTGTTCCGTTCGGGATTGCAGATGGCCGGAGCCGGGTGCCCAGCAGAGGGAGTTGGGCACAAAGGATGGCCTGTTTCCAGGGGTAAGTAAAGTCAGCTGCCCAGGTGCCTGATGTCAGTTTGCAGGTGGCTATTGTTTCTCCATGGGAAGCCAGGCTTCTAGCTTGTGGCTGCTTGCATCTGGAAGTAATCCTGTTCCGTTTAGGATTGTAGGTGGCCGAGGCCTGGTGCCCGGCAGGGGGAGTTGGGCACAAAGGATGGCCTGTTTCCAGGGGTAAGTAAAGTCAGCTGCCCAGGTGCCTGATGTCAGTTTGTAGCAGGCCTTTGGCCCTCCAAGGGAAACTAGTCTTCCAGTTTGTGGCAGGTTACATCTGGAAGAAATCCTGTTCCGTTCGGGATTGTAGGTGGCCGAGGCCAGGTGCCCGGCAGAGGGAGTTGGGCACAAACGATGGCCTGTTTCCAGGGGTTAGTAAAGTCAGCTGCCCAGGTGCCTGATGTCAGTTTGTAGGAGGCCTTTGGCCCTCCAAGGGAAGCAAGTCTTCCAGCTTTTGGCAGCTTGCATCGCGAAGAAATCCTGTTCCGTTTGGGATTGTAGGTGGCCGAGGCCAGGTGCCCGGCAGAGGGAGTTGGGCACAAAGCATGGCCTGTTTCCAGGGGTAAGTAAAGTCAGCTGCCCAGGTGCCTAATGTCAGTTTGTTGCAGGCCTCTGGCCCCCGAAGTGATGCAAGTCTTCCTGTTCAAGGCAGCTTGCATCTTGAAAAAATCATGTTCCGTTCAAGATTGTAGGTGGCTGAAGCCGGGTGCCCGGCAGAGGGAGTTGGGAACAAAGGATGGCCTGTTTTTAGGGGTAAGTAAAGTCAGCTGCCCAGGTGCCTGATGTCAGTTTGTAGGAGGCCTTTGGCCCTCCATGGGAAGCCAGGCTTCCAGCTTGTGGCAGCTTGCATCTGGCAGAAATCCTGTTCCGTTCGGGATTGTAGGTACACGGAGCCGGGTGCCGGGTAAAGGGATTTGGGCACAAAGGATGGCCTGTTTCCAGGGGTAAGTAAAGTCAGCTGCCCAGGTGCTTGATGTCAGTTTGTAGGAGACCTTTAGCCCTCCATGGGAAGCCAGGCTTCCTGCTTGTGGCAGCTTGCATCTGGAAGAAATCCTGTTCCGTTTGGGATTGTAGGTGGCCGGATCCGGGTGCCCTGCTGAGGGAGTTGGGAACAAAGGATGGCCTGTTTCCAGGGGTATGTAAAGTCAGCTGCCCAGGTGCCTGATGTCAGTTTGTAGGAGGCCATTGGCCCTCCACAAGAAGCCAGGCTTCGTGCTTGTGGCAGCTTGCATCTGGAAGAAATCCTGTTCCGTTCAAGATTGTAGGCGGCCGGATCCGGGTGCCCTGCTAAAGGGAGTTGGGAACAAAGGATGGCCTGTTTCCAGGGGTAAGTAAAGTCAGCTGCCCAGGTGCCTGATGTCAGTTTGTAGGAGGCCTTTGGCCCTCCATGGGAAGCCAGGCTTCCTGCTTGTGGCAGCTTGCATCTGGAAGAAATCCTGTTCCGTTCGGGATTGTAGGTGGCCGGATCCGGGTGCCCGGCTGAGGGAGTTGGGAACAAAGGATGGCCTGTTTCCAGGGGTAAGTAAAGTCAGCTGCCCAGGTGCCTGATGTCAGTTTGTAGGAGGCCTTTGGCCCTCCATGGGAAGCCAGGCTTCCTACTTGTGGCAGCTTGCATCTGGCAGAAATCCTGTTCCGTTTGGGATTGTAGGTGGCCGAGGCCTGGTGCCCGGCAGAGGGAGTTGGGCACAAAGGATGGCCTGTTTCCAGGGGTAAGTAAAGTCAGCTGCCCAGGTGCCTGATGTCAGTTTGTAGGAGGCCTTTGGCCCTCCATGGGAAGCCAGGCTTCCTACTTGTGGCAGCTTGCATCTGGCAGAAATCCTGTTCCGTTTGGGATTGTAGGTGGCCGAGGCCTGGTGCCCGGCAGAGGGAGTTGGGCACAAAGGATGGCCTGTTTCCAGGGGTAAGTAAAGTCAGCTGCCCAGGTGCCTGATGTCAGTTTGTAGGAGGCCTTTGGCCCTCCATGGGAAGCCAGGCTTCCTGCTTGTGGCAGCTTGCATCTAGAAGAAATCCTGTTCCGTTTAGGATTGTAGGTACACGGAGCCGGGTGCCGGGTACAGGGATTTGGGCACAAATGATGGCCTGTTTCCAGGGGTAAGTAAAGTCAGCTGCCCAGGTGCCTGATGTCAGTTTGTAGGAGACCTTTGGCCCTCCATGGGAAGCCAGGCTTCCTGCTTGTGGCAGCTTGCATCTGGAAGAAATCCTGTTCCGTTTGGGATTGTAGGTGGCCGGATCCGGGTGCCCTGCTGAGGGAGTTGGGAACAAAGTATGGCCTGTTTCCAGGGGTAAGTAAAGTCAGCTGCCCAGGTGCCTGATGTCAGTTTGCAGGTGGCTATTGTTCCTCCATGGGAAGCCAGGCTTCCTGCTTGTGGCAGCTTGCATCTGGCAGTAATCCTGTTCCGTTCGGGATTGTAGGTGGCCGAGGCCTGGTGCCCGGCAGAGGGAGTTGGGAACAAAGGATGGCCTGTTTCCAGGGGTAAGTAAAGACAGCTGCCCAGGTGCCTGATGTCAGTTTGTAGCAGGCCTTTGGCCCTCCAAGGGAAACTAGTCTTCCAGCATGTGGCAGCTTGCATCTGGAAGAAATCCTGTTCCGTTCGGGATTGTAGGTGGGCTAGGCCAGGTGCCCGGCAGGGGGAGTTGGGCACAAAGGATGGCCTGTTTCCAGGGGTAAATAAAGTCAGCTGCCCAGGTGCCTGATGTCAGTTTGTAGGAGGCCTTTGGCCCTCCAAGGGATGCAAGTCTTACAGTTTGTGGCAGCTTGCATCTGGAAGAAATGCTGTTCCGTTCGGGATTGTAGGTGGCCAAGGCCAGGTGCCCGGCAGAGGGAGTTGGGCACAAAGGATGGCCTGTTTCCAGGGGTAAGTAAAATCAGCTGCCCAGGTGCCTGATGTCAGTTTGCAGGTGGCTATTGTTCCTCCATGGGAAGCCAGGCTTCCAGCATGTGGCAGCTTGCATCTGGAAGAAATCCTGTTCCGTTCGGGATTGTGGGTGGCCGAGGCCTGGTGCCCGGCAGGGGGAGTTGGGCACAAATGATGGCCTGTTTCCAGGGGTTAGTAAAGTCAGCTGCCCAGGTCCCTGATGTCAGTTTGTAGCAGGCCTTTGGCCCTCCAAGGGAAACTAGTCTTCCAGCATGTGGCAGCTTGCATCTGGAAGAAATCCTGTTCCGTTCGGGATTGTAGGTGGGCTAGGCCAGGTGCCCGGCAGAGGGAGTTGGGCACAAAGGATGGCCTGTTTCCAGGGGTAAGTAAAGTCAGCTGCCCAGGTGCCTGATGTCAGTTTGTAGGAGGCCTTTGGCCCTCCAAGGGATGCAAGTCTTCCAGTTTGTGGCAGATTGCATCTGGAAGAAATGCTGTTCCGTTCGGGATTGTAGGTGGCCGAGGCCAGGTGCCCGGCAGAGGGAGTTGGGCACAAATGATGGCCTGTTTCCAGGGGTAAGTAAAGTCAGCTGCCCAGGTGCCTGATGTCAGTTTGCAGGTGGCTATTGTTCCTCCATGGGAAGCCAGGCTTCCAGCATGTGGCAGCTTGCATCTGGAAGAAATCCTGTTCCGTTCCGGATTGTAGGTGGCCGAGGCCTGGTGCCCGGCAGGGGTAGTTGGGCACAAAGGATGGCCTCTTTCCAGGGGTAAGTAAAGTCAGCTGCCCAGGTGCCTGATGTCAGTTTGTAGCAGGCCTTTGGCCCTCCAAAGGAAACTAGTCTTCCAGTTTGTGGCAGCTTGCATCTGGCAGAAATCCTGTTCCGTTCGGGATTGTAGGTGGCCGAGGCCTGGTGCCCGGCAGAGGGAGTTGGGCACAAAGGATGGCCTGTTTCCAGGGGTAAGTAAAGTCAGCTGCCCAAGTGCCTGATGTCAGTTTGTAGAAGGCCTTTGCCCTCTAAGGGAAGGTAGTCTTCCAGTTTGTGGCAGCTTGCATCTAAAAGAAATCCTGTTCCGTTTAGGATCGTAGGTGGCCGAGGCCTGGTGCCTAGCAGAGGGAGTTGGGAACAAAGGATGGCCTGTTTCCAGGGGTAAGTAAAGTCAGCTGCCCAGGTGCCTGATGTCAGTTTGTAGGAGGCCTTTGGCCCTCCACAAGAAGCCAGGCTTCGTGCTTGTGGCAGCTTGCATCTGGAAGAAATCCTGTTCCGTTCAAGATTGTAGGTGGCCGGATCCGGGTGCCCTGCTGAGGGAGTTGGGAACAAAGGATGGCCTGTTTCCAGGGGTAAGTAAAGTCAGCTGCCCAGGTGCCTGATGTCAGTTTGCAGGTGGCTATTGTTCCTCCATGGGAAGCCAGGCTTCCAGCATGTGGCAGCTTGCATCTGGAAGAAATCCTGTTCCGTTCGGGATTGTAGGTGGCCGAGGCCTGGTGCCCGGCAGGGGGAGTTGGGCACAAAGGATGGCCTGTTTCCAGGGGTAAGTAAAGTCAGCTGCCCAGGTCCCTGATGTCAGTTTGTAGCAGGCCTTTGGTCCTCCAACGGAAACTAGTCTTCCAGTTTGTGGCACCTTGCATCTGGAAGAAATCCTGTTCCGTTCGGGATTGTAGGTGGCCGGATCCGGGTGCCCTGCTGAGGGAGTTGGGAACAAAGGATGGCCTGTTTCCAGGGTTAAGTAAAGTCAGCTGCCCAGGTGCCTGATGTCAGTTTGTAGGAGGCCTTTGGCCCTCCATGGGAAGCCAGGCTTCCTGCTTGTGGCAGCTTGCATCTGGCAGAAATCCTGTTCCGTTCGGGATTGTAGGTGGCCGAGGCCTGGTGCCCGGCAGAGGGAGTTGGGCACAAAGGATGGCCTGTTTCCAGGGGTAAGTAAAGTCAGCTGCCCAGGTGCCTGATGTCAGTTTTTAGGAGGCCTTTGGCCCTCCAAGGGATGCAAGTCTTCCAGTTTGTGGCAGCTTGCATCTGGAAGAAATGCTGTTCCGTTTGGGATTGTAGGTGGCCGAGGCCAGGTGCCCGGCAGAGGGATTTGGGCACAAAGGATGGCCTGTTTCCAGGGGTAAGTAAAGTCAGCTGCCCAGGTGCCTGATGTCAGATTGCAGGTGGCTATTGTTCCTCCATGGGAAGCCAGGCTTCCAGCATGTGGCAGCTTGCATCTGGAAGAAATCCTGTTCCGTTCGGGATTGTAGGTGGCCGAGGCCTGGTGCCCGGCAGGGGGAGTTGGGCACAAATGATGGCCTGTTTCCAGGGGTAAGTAAAGTCAGCTGCCCAGGTCCCTGATGTCAGTTTGTAGCAGGCCTTTGGCCCTCCAAGGGAAACTAGTCTTCCAGTTTGTGGCAGCTTGCATATGGCAGAAATCCTGTTCCGTTCGGGATTGTAGGTGGCCGAGGCCTGGTGCCCGGCAGAGGGAGTTGGGCACAAAGGATGGCCTGTTTCCAGGGGTAAGTAAAGTCAGCTGCCCAAGTGCCTGATGTCAGTTTGTAGAAGGCCTTTGGCCCTCTAAGGGAAGGTAGTCTTCCAGTTTGTGGCAGCTTGCATCTAAAAGAAATCCTGTTCCGTTTAGGATCGTAGGTGGCCGAGGCCTGGTGCCTAGCAGAGGGAGTTGGGAACAAAGGATGGCCTGTTTCAAAGGGTAAGTAAAGTCAGCTGCCCAGGTGCCTGATGTCAGTTTGTAGGAGGCCTTTGGCCCTCCATGGGAAGCCAGGCTTCCTGCTTGTGGCAGCTTGCATCTGGAAGAAATGCTGTTCCGTTCTGGATTGTAGGTGGCCGGATCCGGGTGCCCGGCTGAGGGAGTTGGGAACAAAGGATGGCCTGTTTCCAGGGGTAAGTAAAGTCAGCTGCCCAGGTGCCTGATGTCAGTTTGTAGGAGGCCTTTGGCCCTCCAAGGGAAGCCAGGCTTCCTACTTGTGGCAGCTTGCATCTGGCAGAAATCCTGTTCCGTTTGGGATTGTAGGTGGCCGAGGCCTGGTGCCCGGCAGAGGGAGTTGGGCACAAAGGATGGCCTGTTTCCAGGGGTAAGTAAAGTCAGCTGCCCAGGTTCCTGATGTCAGTTTGTAGGAGGCCTTTGGCCCTCCATGGGAAGCCAGGCTTCCTACTTGTGGCAGCTTGCATCTGGCAGAAATCCTGTTCCGTTCTGGATGGTAGGTGGCCGAGGCCTGGTGCCCGGCAGAGGGAGTTGGGCACAAAGGATGGCCTGTTTCCAGGGGTAAGTAAAGTCAGCTGCCCAGGTGCCTGATGTCAGTTTGTAGCAGGAATTTGGCCCTCCATGGGAAGCCAGGCTTCCAGCTTGTGGCAGCTTGCATCTAGAAGAAATCCTGTTCCGTTCGGGATTGTAGGTGGCCGAGGCCAGGAGCCCGGCAGAGGGAGTTGGGAACAAAGGATGGCCTGTTTCCAAAGGTAAGAAATGTCAGCTGCCCAGGTGCCTGATGTCAGTTTGTAGGAGGCCTTTGGCCCTCTAAGGGAAACTAGTCTTGCAGTCTGTGGCCGCTCGCATCTGGAAGAAATGCTGATCCGTTTGGGACTGTAGGTGGCAGACCCCTGGTGCCCGGCAGAGGGAGTTGGGCACAAAGGATGGCCTGTTTCCTGAAGTAAGTAAAGTCAGCTGCCCAGGTGCCTGATGTCAGTTTGTAGGAGGCCTTTGGCCCTCCAAGGAAAGCAAGTCATCCAGTTTGTGGCAGCTTGAATCTGGAAGAAGTCCAGTTCCGTTCGGGATTGTAGGTGGCCGAGGCCAGGTGCCCAGCAGAGGGAGTTGGGCACAAAGGATGGCCTGTTTCCAGGGGTAAGTAAAGTCAGCTGCCCAGGTGCCTGATGTCAGTTTGTAGCAGGCCTTTGGCCCTCCATGGGAAGCCAGGCTTCCTGCTTGTGGCAGCTTGCATGTGGAAGAAATCCTGTTCCGTTCGGGATTGTAGGTGCACGGAGCCGGGTGCCCGGCAGAGGGAGTTGGGAACAAAGGATGGCCTGTTTCCAGGGGTAAGTAAAGTCAGCTGCCCAGGTGCCTGATGTCAGTTTGTAGTAGGCCTTTGGCCCTCCAAGGGAAGCCAGGCTTCCAGCTTGTGGCAGCTTGCATCTGGAAGAAATCCTGTTCCGTTTGGGATTGTAGGTGGCCGAGGCCTGGTGCCCGACAGAGGGAGTTGGGCACAAAGGATGGCCAGTTTCAAAGGGTAAGTAAAGTCAGCTGCCCAGGTGCCTGATGTCAGTTTGTAGGAGGCCTTTGGCCCTCCATGGGAAGCCAGGCTTCCTGCTTGTGGCAGCTTGCATCTGGAAGAAATGCTGTTCCGTTCTGGATTGTAGGTGGCCGGATCCGGGTGCCCGGCTGAGGGAGTTGGGAACAAAGGATGGCCTGTTTCCAGGGGTAAGTAAAGTCAGCTGCCCAGGTGCCTGATGTCAGTTTGTAGGAGGCCTTTGGCCCTCCAAGGGAAGCCAGGCTTCCTACTTGTGGCAGCTTGCATCTGGCAGAAATCCTGTTCCGTTTGGGATTGTAGGTGGCCGAGGCCTGGTGCCCGGCAGAGGGAGTTGGGCACAAAGGATGGCCTGTTTCCAGGGGTAAGTAAAGTCAGCTGCCCAGGTGCCTGATGTCAGATTGCAGGTGGCTATTGTTCCTCCATGGGAAGCCAGGCTTCCAGCATGTGGCAGCTTGCATCTGGAAGAAATCCTGTTCCGTTCGGGATTGTAGGTGGCCGAGGCCTGGTGCCCGGCAGGGGGAGTTGGGCACAAATGATGGCCTGTTTCCAGGGGTAAGTAAAGTCAGCTGCCCAGGTCCCTGATGTCAGTTTGTAGCAGGCCTTTGGCCCTCCAAGGGAAACTAGTCTTCCAGTTTGTGGCAGCTTGCATCTAAAAGAAATCCTGTTCCGTTTAGGATCGTAGGTGGCCGAGGCCTGGTGCCTAGCAGAGGGAGTTGGGAACAAAGGATGGCCTGTTTCAAAGGGTAAGTAAAGTCAGCTGCCCAGGTGCCTGATGTCAGTTTGTAGGAGGCCTTTGGCCCTCCATGGGAAGCCAGGCTTCCTGCTTGTGGCAGCTTGCATCTGGAAGAAATGCTGTTCCGTTCTGGATTGTAGGTGGCCGGATCCGGGTGCCCGGCTGAGGGAGTTGGGAACAAAGGATGACCTGTTTCCAGGGGTAAGTAAAGTCAGCTGCCCAGGTGTCTGATGTCAGTTTGTAGGAGGCCTTTGGCCCTCCAAGGGAAGCCAGGCTTCCTACTTGTGGCAGCTTGCATCTGGCAGAAATCCTGTTCCGTTTGGGATTGTAGGTGGCCGAGGCCTGGTGCCCGGCAGAGGGAGTTGGGCACAAAGGATGGCCTGTTTCCAGGGGTAAGTAAAGTCAGCTGCCCAGGTTCCTGATGTCAGTTTGTAGGAGGCCTTTGGCCCTCCATGGGAAGCCAGGCTTCCTACTTGTGGCAGCTTGCATCTGGCAGAAATCCTGTTCCGTTCTGGATGGTAGGTGGCCGAGGCCTGGTGCCCGGCAGAGGGAGTTGGGCACAAAGGATGGCCTGTTTCCAGGGGTAAGTAAAGTCAGCTGCCCAGGTGCCTGATGTCAGTTTGTAGCAGGAATTTGGCCCTCCATGGGAAGCCAGGCTTCCAGCTTGTGGCAGCTTGCATCTAGAAGAAATCCTGTTCCGTTCGGGATTGTAGGTGGCCGAGGCCAGGAGCCCGGCAGAGGGAGTTGGGAACAAAGGATGGCCTGTTTCCAGAGGTAAGAAATGTCAGCTGCCCAGGTGCCTGATGTCAGTTTGTAGGAGGCCTTTGGCCCTCTAAGGGAAACTAGTCTTGCAGTCTGTGGCCGCTCGCATCTGGAAGAAATGCTGATCCGTTTGGGACTGTAGGTGGCAGACCCCTGGTGCCCGGCAGAGGGAGTTGGGCACAAAGGATGGCCTGTTTCCTGAAGTAAGTAAAGTCAGCTGCCCAGGTGCCTGATGTCAGTTTGTAGGAGGCCTTTGGCCCTCCAAGGAAAGCAAGTCATCCAGTTTGTGGCAGCTTGAATCTGGAAGAAGTCCAGTTCCGTTCGGGATTGTAGGTGGCCGAGGCCAGGTGCCCAGCAGAGGGAGTTGGGCACAAAGGATGGCCTGTTTCCAGGGGTAAGTAAAGTCAGCTGCCCAGGTGCCTGATGTCAGTTTGTAGCAGGCCTTTGGCCCTCCATGGGAAGCCAGGCTTTCTGCTTGTGGCAGCTTGCATGTGGAAGAAATCCTGTTCCGTTCGGGATTGTAGGTGCACGGAGCCGGGTGCCCGGCAGAGGGAGTTGGGAACAAAGGATGGCCTGTTTCCAGGGGTAAGTAAAGTCAGCTGCCCAGGTGCCTGATGTCAGTTTGTAGTAGGCCTTTGGCCCTCCAAGGGAAGCCAGGCTTCCAGCTTGTGGCAGCTTGCATCTGGAAGAAATCCTGTTCCGTTTGGGATTGTAGGTGGCCGAGGCCTGGTGCCCGACAGAGGGAGTTGGGCACAAAGGATGGCCAGTTTCAAAGGGTAAGTAAAGTCAGCTGCCCAGGTGCCTGATGTCAGTTTGTAGGAGGCCTTTGGCCCTCCATGGGAAGCCAGGCTTCCTGCTTGTGGCAGCTTGCATCTGGAAGAAATGCTGTTCCGTTCTGGATTGTAGGTGGCTGGATCCGGGTGCCCGGCTGAGGGAGTTGGGAACAAAGGATGGCCTGTTTCCAGGGGTAAGTAAAGTCAGCTGCCCAGGTGCCTGATGTCAGTTTGTAGGAGGCCTTTGGCCCTCCAAGGGAAGCCAGGCTTCCTACTTGTGGCAGCTTGCATCTGGCAGAAATCCTGTTCCGTTTGGGATTGTAGGTGGCCGAGGCCTGGTGCCCGGCAGAGGGAGTTGGGCACAAAGGATGGCCTGTTTCCAGGGGTAAGTAAAGTCAGCTGCCCAGGTTCCTGATGTCAGTTTGTAGGAGGCCTTTGGCCCTCCATGGGAAGCCAGGCTTCCTACTTGTGTCAGCTTGCATCTGGCAGAAATCCTGTTCCGTTCGGGATGGTAGGTGGCCGAGGCCTGGTGCCCGGCAGAGGGAGTTGGGCACAAAGGATGGCCTGTTTCCAGGGGTAAGTAAAGTCAGCTGCCCAGGTGCCTGATGTCAGTTTGTAGCAGGAATTTGGCCCTCCATGGGAAGCCAGGCTTCCAGCTTGTGGCAGCTTGCATCTAGAAGAAACCCTGTTCCGTTCGGTATTGTAGGTGGCCGAGGCCAGGAGCCCGGCAGAGGGAGTTGGGAACAAAGGATGGCCTGTTTCCAGAGGTAAGAAATGTCAGCTGCCCAGGTGCCTGATGTCAGTTTGTAGGAGGCCTTTGGCCCTCTAAGGGAAACTAGTCTTGCAGTCTGTGGCCGCTTGCATCTGGAAGAAATGCTGATCCGTTTGGGACTGTAGGTGGCAGACCCCTGGTGCCCGGCAGAGGGAGTTGGGCACAAAGGATGGCCTGTTTCCTGAAGTAAGTAAAGTCAGCTGCCCAGGTGCCTGATGTCAGTTTGTAGGAGGCCTTTGGCCCTCCAAGGAAAGCAAGTCATCCAGTTTGTGGCAGCTTGAATCTGGAAGAAGTCCAGTTCCGTTCGGGATTGTAGGTGGCCGAGGCCAGGTGCCCAGCAGAGGGAGTTGGGCACAAAGGATGGCCTGTTTCCAGGGGTAAGTAAAGTCAGCTGCCCAGGTGCCTGATGTCAGTTTGTAGCAGGCCTTTGGCCCTCCATGGGAAGCCAGGCTTCCTGCTTGTGGCAGCTTGCATGTGGAAGAAATCCTGTTCCGTTCGGGATTGTAGGTGCACGGAGCCGGGTGCCCGGCAGAGGGAGTTGGGAAAAAAGGATGGCCTGTTTCCAGGGGTAAGTAAAGTCAGCTGCCCAGGTGCCTGATGTCAGTTTGCAGGTGGCAATGGTTTCTCCATGGGAAACCAGGCTTCCTGCTTGTGGCAGCTTGCATCTGGAAGAAATCCTGTTCCATTCAGGATTGTAGGTGCACGGAGCCGGGTGCCCGGCAGAGGGAGTTGGGCACAAAGGATGGCCTGTTTCCAGGGGTAAGTAAAGTCAGCTGCCCAGGTGCCTGATGTCAGTTTGTAGGAGGCCTTTGGCCCTCCAAGTGAATCCAGGCTTCCAGCTTGTGGCAGCTTGCATCTGGAAGAAATCCTGTTCCAATCGGGATTGTAGGTGGCCGAGGCCTGGTGCCCGGCAGAGGGAGTTGGGCACAAATGATGGCCTGTTTCCATGGGTAAGTAAAGCCAGCTGCCCAGGGGCCTGATATCAGTTTGAAGGAGGCCTTTGGCCCTTCAAGGGAAACTAGTCTTCCAGTTTGTGGCAGCTTGCATCTGGAAGAAATCCTGTTCCATTCGGGATTGTAGGTGGCCGAGGCCAGGTGCCCGGCAGAGGGAGTAGGGCACAAAGGATGGCCTGTTTCCATGGGTAAGTAAATTCAGCTGCCCAGGTGACTGATGTCAGTTTGTAGGAGGCCTTTGGCCCTCCAAGGGAAGCTAGTCTTCCAGTTTGTGGCAGCTTGCATCTGGATGAAATCCTGTTCTGTTTGGGATTGTAGGTGGCCGACACCTGCTGCCCGGCATAGGGAGTAGGGCACAAAGGATGGCCTGTTTCCAAGGGAAAGTAAAGTCAGCTGCCCAGGTGCCTGATGTCAGTTTGTAGGAGGCCTTTGGCCCTCCAAGGGAAGCAAGTCATCCAGTTTGTGGCAGCTTGCATCCGAAAGAAATCCTGTTCCGTTCGGGATTGTAGGTGGCCGAGGCCAGGTGCCCGGCAGAGGGAGGTGGGCACAAAAGATGGCCTGTTTCCAGGGGTATGGAAAGTCAGCTGCCCAGGTGCCTGATGTCAGTTTGTAGGAGGCCTTTGGCCCTCCATGGGAAGCCAGGCTTCCTGCTTGTGGCAGCTTGCATCTGGCAGAAATCCTGTTCCGTTTGGGATTGTAGGTGGCCGAGGCCAGGTGCCCGGCAGAGGGAGTTGGGAACAAAGGATGGCCTGTTTCCAAGGGTAAGTAAAGACAGCTGCCCAGGTGCCTGATGTCAGTTTGTAGCAGGCCTTTGGCCCTCTAAGGGGAGGTAGTCTTCCAGTTTGTGGCAGCTTGCATCTGGAAGAAATACTGTTCCGTTTAGGATCGTAGGTGGCCGAGG
This sequence comes from Chamaea fasciata, assembly GCF_029207755.1. Classification (NCBI taxonomy): domain Eukaryota; kingdom Metazoa; phylum Chordata; class Aves; order Passeriformes; family Sylviidae; genus Chamaea; species Chamaea fasciata. The sequence goes on from NW_027094195.1 coordinate 13,564, forward strand.
CCTGGTGCCGGGCAGAGGGAGTTCGGTACAAAGGATGGCCTGTTTTTAGGGGTAAGTAAAGTCAGCTGCCCAGGTGCCTGATGTCAGTTTGTAGCAGGCCTTTGGCCCTCCAAGGGAAACTAGTCTTCCAGTTTGTGGCAGCTTGCATCTGGAAGAAATCCTGTTCCGTTCGGGATTGTAGGTGGCCGAGGCCAGGTGCCCGGCAGAGGGAGTTGGGCAGAAATGATGGCCTTTTTCCAGGGGTTAGTAAAGTCAGCTGCCCAGGTGCCTGATGTCAGTTTTTAGGAGGCCTTTGGCCCTCCAAGGGAAGCAAGTCTTCCAGTTTGTGGCAGCTTGCATCTGGAAGAAATCCTGTTCCGTTCGGGATTGTAGGTGGCCGAGGCCAGGTGCCCGGCAGAGGGAGTTGGGCACAAATGATGGCCTGTTTCCAGGGGTAAGTAAAGTCAGCTGCCCAGGTGCCTGATGTCAGTTTGCAGGTGGCAATTGTTTCTCCATGGGAAGCCAGGCTTCCTGCTTGTGGCAGCTTGCATCTGGAAGAAATGCTGTTCCGTTCGGGATTGTAGGTGGCCGAGGCCAGGTGCCCGGCAGAGGGAGTTGGGAACAAAGGATGGCCTGTTTCCAGGGGTAAGTAAAGTCAGCTGCCCAGGTGCCTGGTGTCAGTTTGTAGGACGCCTTTGGCCCTCCAAGGGAAGCTAGTCTTCCAGTTTGTGGCAGCTTGCATCTGGAAGAAATGCTGTTCTGCTCGGGATTGTAGGTGGCCGAGGCCAGGTGCCCGGCAGAGGGAGTTGGGCACAAATGATGGCCTGTTTCCAGGGGTAAGTAAAGTCAGCTGCCCAGGTGCCTGATGTCAGTTTGTAGGTGGCCTTTGGCCCTCCATGGGAAGCCAGGCTTCCAGCTTGTGGCAGCTTGCATCTGGAAGAAATACTGTTCCGTTCGGGATTGTAGGTGGCCGAGGCCAGGAGCCCGGCAGAGGGAGTTGGGCACAAAGGATGGCCTGTTTCCAGGGGTAAGTAAAGTCAGCTGCCCAGGTGCCTGATGTCAGTTTGTAGCAGGCCTTTGGCCCTCCATGGGAAGCCAGGCTTCCAGCTTGTGGCAGCTTGCATCTGGAAGAAATCCTGTTCCGTTCGGGATTGTAGGTGGCCGAGGCCAGGAGCCCGGCAGAGGGAGTTGGGCACAAAGGATGGCCTGTTTCCAGGGGTAAGTAAAGTCAGCTGCCCAGGTGCCTGATGTCAGTTTGTAGGAGGCCTTTGGCCCTCCAAGGGAAGCCAGGCTTCCAGCTTGTGGCAGCTTGCATCTGGAAGAAATCCTGTTCCGTTCCGGATTGTAGGTGGCCGAGGCCTGGTGCCCGGCAGAGGGCGTTGGGCACAAATGATGGCCTGTTTCCAGGGGTAAGTAAAATCAGCTGCCCAGGTGCCTGATATCAGTTTGTAGGAGGCCTTTGGTCCTTCAAGGGAAACTAGTCTTCCAGTTTGTGGCAGCTTGCATCTGGAAGAAATCCTGTTCCATTCGGGAATGTAGGTGGCCGAGGCCAGGTGCCCGGCAGAGGGAGTAGGGCACAAAGGATGGCCTGTTTCCATGGGTAAGTAAATTCAGCTGCCCAGGTGCCTGATGTCAGTTTGTAGGAGGCCTTTGGCCCTCTAAGGGAAGCTAGTCTTCCAGTTTGTGGCTGCTTGCATCTGGAAGAAATCCTGTTCCGTTTGGGATTGTAGGTGGCCGACACCTGCTGCCCGGCAGATAAAGTTGGGCACAAAGGATGGCCTGTTTCCAGAGGTAAGTAAAGTCAGCTGCCCAGGTGCCTGATGTCAGTTTGTTGCAGGCCTATGGCCCCCCAAGTGATGCTAGTCCTCCTGCTCAAGGCAGCTTGCATCTGGAAGAAATCCTGTTCCGTTCGGGATTGTAGGTGGCTGAAGCCGGGTGCCCAGCAGAGGGAGTTGGGAACAAAGGATGGCCTGTTTTTAGGGGTAAGTAAAGTCAGCTGCCCAGGTGCCTGATGTCAGTTTGTAGGAGGCCTTTGGCCCTCCATGGGAAGCCAGGCTTCCTGCTTGTGGCAGCTTGCATCTGGAAGAAATACTGTACCGTTCGGGATTGTAGGTGCACGGAGCCGGGTGCCCGGCAGAGGGAGTTGGGAACAAAGGATGGCCTGTTTCCAGGGGTAAGTAAAGTCAGCTGCCCAGGTGCCTGATGTCAGTTTGTAGGAGGCCTTTGGCCCTCCAAAGGAAGCCAGGCTTCCAGCTTGTGGCAGCTTGCATCTGGAAGAAATCCTGTTCCGTTTGGGATTGTAGGTGGCTGAGGCCTGGTGCCCTGCAGAGGGAGTTGGGCACAAAGGATGGCCTGTTTCCAGGGGTAAGTAAAGTCAGCTGCCCAGGTGCCTGATGTCAGTTTGCAGGTGGCAATTGTTCCTCCATGGGAAGCCAGGCTTCCTGCATGTGGCAGCTTGCATCTGGAAAAATCCTGGTCCGTTCGGGATTGTAGGTGGCCGGAGCCGAATGCCCTGCTGAGGGAGTTGGGAACAAATGATGGCCTGTTTCCAGGGGTAAATAAAGTCAGCTTCCCAGGTGCCTGATGTCAGTTTGTAGTAGGCCTTTGGCTCTCCAAGGGAAGCCAGGCTTCCAGCTTGTGGCAGCTTGCATCTGGAAGAAATCCTGTTCCGTTAGGAATTGTAGGTGGCCGAGGCCTGGTGCCCGGCAGAGGGAGTTGGTCACAAATGATGGCTTGTTTCTAGGGGTAAGTAAAGTCAGCTGCCCAGGTGCCTGATGTCAGTTTGTAGGAGGCCTTTGGCCCTCCAAGGGAAGCTAGTCTTCCAGTTTGTGGCTGCTTGCGTCTGGAAGAAATGCTGTTCCGTTTGGGACTGTAGGCGGCCGAGGCCAGGTGCCCGGCAGAGGGAGATGGGCACAAAGGATGGCCTGTTTCCAGAGGTAAGAAATGTCAGCTGCCCAGGTGCCTGATGTCAGTTTGTAGGAGGCCTTTGGCCCTCTAAGGGAAACTAGTCTTGCAGTCTGTGGCCGCTTGCATCTGGAAGAAATGCTGATCCGTTTGGGACTGTAGGTGGCCGGATCCGGGTGCCCTGCTGAGGGAGTTGGGAACAAAGTATGGCCTGTTTCCAGGGGTAAGTAAAGTCAGCTGCCCAGGTGCCTGATGTCAGTTTGCAGGTGGCAATTGTTTCTCTATGGGAAAGCAGGCTTCTTGCTTGTGGCAGCTTGCATCTGGAAGAAATCCTGTTCCGTTCGGGATTGTAGGTGGCCGAGGCCAGGTGCCCGGCAGAGGGAGTTGGGCACAAATGATGGCCTGTTTCCAGGGGTAAGTAAAGTCAGCTGCCCAGGTGCCTGATGTCAGTTTGTAGGAGGCCTTTGGCCCTCCATGGGAAGCCAGGCTTCCTGCTTGTGGCAGCTTGCATCTGGCAGAAATCCTGTTCCGTTTGGGATTGTAGGTGGCCGAGGCCTGGTGCCCGGCAGAGGGAGTTGGGAACAAAGGATGGCCTGTTTCCAAGGGTAAGTAAAGACAGCTGCCCAGGTGCCTGATGTCAGTTTGTAGCAGGCCTTTGGCCCTCTAAGGGGAGGTAGTCTTCCAGTTTGTGGCAGCTTGCATCTGGAAGAAATACTGTTCCGTTTAGGATCGTAGGTGGCCGAGGCCTGGTGCCGGGCAGAGGGAGTTCGGTACAAAGGATGGCCTGTTTTTAGGGGTAAGTAAAGTCAGCTGCCCAGGTGCCTGATGTCAGTTTGTAGCAGGCCTTTGGCCCTCCAAGGGAAACTAGTCTTCCAGTTTGTGGCAGCTTGCATCTGGAAGAAATCCTGTTCCGTTCGGGATTGTAGGTGGCCGAGGCCAGGTGCCCGGCAGAGGCAGTTGGGCAGAAATGATGGCCTTTTTCCAGGGGTTAGTAAAGTCAGCTGCCCAGGTGCCTGATGTCAGTTTTTAGGAGGCCTTTGGCCCTCCAAGGGAAGCAAGTCTTCCAGTTTGTGGCAGCTTGCATCTGGAAGAAATCCTGTTCCGTTCGGGATTGTAGGTGGCCGAGGCCAGGTGCCCGGCAGAGGGAGTTGGGCACAAATGATGGCCTGTTTCCAGGGGTAAGTAAAGTCAGCTGCCCAGGTGCCTGATGTCAGTTTGCAGGTGGCAATTGTTTCTCCATGGGAAGCCAGGCTTCCTGCTTGTGGCAGCTTGCATCTGGAAGAAATGCTGTTCCGTTCGGGATTGTAGGTGGCCGAGGCCAGGTGCCCGGCAGAGGGAGTTGGGAACAAAGGATGGCCTGTTTCCAGGGGTAAGTAAAGTTAGCTGCCCAGGTGCCTGGTGTCAGTTTGTAGGACGCCTTTGGCCCTCCAAGGGAAGCTAGTCTTCCAGTTTGTGGCAGCTTGCATCTGGAAGAAATGCTGTTCTGCTCGGGATTGTAGGTGGCCGAGGCCAGGTGCCCGGCAGAGGGAGTTGGGCACAAATGATGGCCTGTTTCCAGGGGTAAGTAAAGTCAGCTGCCCAGGTGCCTGATGTCAGTTTGTAGGTGGCCTTTGGCCCTCCATGGGAAGCCAGGCTTCCAGCTTGTGGCAGCTTGCATCTGGAAGAAATACTGTTCCGTTCGGGATTGTAGGTGGCCGAGGCCAGGAGCCCGGCAGAGGGAGTTGGGCACAAAGGATGGCCTGTTTCCAGGGGTAAGTAAAGTCAGCTGCCCAGGTGCCTGATGTCAGTTTGTAGCAGGCCTTTGGCCCTCCATGGGAAGCCAGGCTTCCAGCTTGTGGCAGCTTGCATCTGGAAGAAATCCTGTTCCGTTCGGGATTGTAGGTGGCCGAGGCCAGGAGCCCGGCAGAGGGAGTTGGGCACAAAGGATGGCCTCTTTCCAGGGGTAAGTAAAGTCAGCTGCCCAGGTGCCTGATGTCAGTTTGTAGCAGGCCTTTGGCCCTCCAAGGGAAGCCAGGCTTCCAGCTTGTGGCAGCTTGCATCTGGAAGAAATCCTGTTCCGTTCCGGATTGTAGGTGGCCGAGGCCTGGTGCCCGGCAGAGGGCGTTGGGCACAAATGATGGCCTGTTTCCAGGGGTAAGTAAAATCAGCTGCCCAGGTGCCTGATATCAGTTTGTAGGAGGCCTTTGGTCCTTCAAGGGAAACTAGTCTTCCAGTTTGTGGCAGCTTGCATCTGGAAGAAATCCTGTTCCATTCGGGAATGTAGGTGGCCGAGGCCAGGTGCCCGGCAGAGGGAGTAGGGCACAAAGGATGGCCTGTTTCCATGGGTAAGTAAATTCAGCTGCCCAGGTGCCTGATGTCAGTTTATAGGAGGCCTTTGGCCCTCTAAGGGAAGCTAGTCTTCCAGTTTGTGGCTGCTTGCATCTGGAAGAAATCCTGTTCCGTTTGGGATTGTAGGTGGCCGACACCTGCTGCCCGGCAGAGAAAGTTGGGCACAAAGGATGGCCTGTTTCCAGAGGTAAGTAAAGTCAGCTGCCCAGGTGCCTGATGTCAGTTTGTTGCAGGCCTATGGCCCCCCAAGTGATGCTAGTCCTCCTGCTCAAGGCAGCTTGCATCTGGAAGAAATCCTGTTCCGTTCGGGATTGTAGGTGGCTGAAGCCGGGTGCCCAGCAGAGGGAGTTGGGAACAAAGGATGGCCTGTTTTTAGGGGTAAGTAAAGTCAGCTGCCCAGGTGCCTGATGTCAGTTTGTAGGAGGCCTTTGGCCCTCCATGGGAAGCCAGGCTTCCTGCTTGTGGCAGCTTGCATCTGGAAGAAATACTGTACCGTTCGGGATTGTAGGTGCACGGAGCCGGGTGCCCGGCAGAGGGAGTTGGGAACAAAGGATGGCCTGTTTCCAGGGGTAAGTAAAGTCAGCTGCCCAGGTGCCTGATGTCAGTTTGTAGGAGGCCTTTGGCCCTCCAAAGGAAGCCAGGCTTCCAGCTTGTGGCAGCTTGCATCTGGAAGAAATCCTGTTCCGTTTGGGATTGTAGGTGGCTGAGGCCTGGTGCCCTGCAGAGGGAGTTGGGCACAAAGGATGGCCTGTTTCCAGGGGTAAGTAAAGTCAGCTGCCCAGGTGCCTGATGTCAGTTTGCAGGTGGCAATTGTTCCTCCATGGGAAGCCAGGCTTCCTGCATGTGGCAGCTTGCATCTGGAAGAAATCCTGGTCCGTTCGGGATTGTAGGTGGCCGGAGCCGAATGCCCTGCTGAGGGAGTTGGGAACAAATGATGGCCTGTTTCCAGGGGTAAATAAAGTCAGCTTCCCAGGTGCCTGATGTCAGTTTGTAGTAGGCCTTTGGCTCTCCAAGTGAAGCCAGGCTTCCAGCTTGTGGCAGCTTGCATCTGGAAGAAATCCTGTTCCGTTAGGAATTGTAGGTGGCCGAGGCCTGGTGCCCGGCAGAGGGAGTTGGTCACAAATGATGGCTTGTTTCTAGGGGTAAGTAAAGTCAGCTGCCCAGGTGCCTGATGTCAGTTTGTAGGAGGCCTTTGGCCCTCCAAGGGAAGCTAGTCTTCCAGTTTGTGGCTGCTTGCGTCTGGAAGAAATGCTGTTCCGTTTGGGACTGTAGGCGGCCGAGGCCAGGTGCCCGGCAGAGGGAGTTGGGCACAAAGGATGGCCTGTTTCCAGGGGTAAGTAAAGTCAGCTGCCCAGGTGCCTGATGTCAGTTTGTAGCAGGCCTTTGGCCCTCTAAGGGAAACTAGTCTTGCAGTCTGTGGCCGCTTGCATCTGGAAGAAATGCTGATCCGTTTGGGACTGTAGGTGGCCGGATCCGGGTGCCCTGCTGAGGGAGTTGGGAACAAAGTATGGCCTGTTTCCAGGGGTAAGTAAAGTCAGCTGCCCAGGTGCCTGATGTCAGTTTGCAGGTGGCAATTGTTTCTCTATGGGAAAGCAGGCTTCTTGCTTGTGGCAGCTTGCATCTGGAAGAAATCCTGTTCCATTCGGGATTGTAGGTGCACGGAGCCGGGTGCCCGGCACAGGGAGTAGGGAACAAAGGATGGCCTGTTTCCAGGGGTAAGTAAAGTCAGCTGCCCAGGTGCCTGATGTCAGTTTGTAGCAGACCTTTGGCCCGCTAAGGGAAGCTAGTCTTCCAGTTTGTGGCAGCTTGCATCTGGATGAAATCCTGTTCCGTTCGGGATTGTAGGTGGTCGAGGCCAGGTGCCCGGCATAGGGAGTAGGGCACAAATGATGGCCTGTTTCCAAGGGAAAGTAAAGTCAGCTGCCCAGGTGCCTGATGTCAGTTTGTGGGAGGCCTTTGGCCCTCCAAGGGAAGCAAGTCATCCAGTTTGTGGCAGCTTGCATCTGGAAGAAATCCTGTTCCGTTTGGGATTGTAGGTGGCCGAGGCCAGGTGCCCGGCAGAGGGAGGTGGGCACAAAAGATGGCCTGTTTCCAGGGGTAAGTAAAGTCAGCTGCCCAGGTGCCTGATGTCAGTTTGTAGGAGGCCTTTGGCCCTGCAAGGGAAGCCAGGCTTCCTGCTTGTGGCAGCTTGCATCTGGAAGAAATCCTGTTCCGTTCGGGATTGTAGGTGGCCGGATCCGGATGCCCTGCTGAGGGAGTTGGGAACAAAGGATGGCCTGTTTCCTGGGGTAAGTAACGTCAGCTGCCCAGGTGCCTGATGTCAGTTTGTAGGAGGCCTTTGGCCCTCCATGGGAAGCCAGGCTTCCTGCTTGTGGCAGCTTGCATCTGGAAGAAATACTGTTCCGTTTGGGATTGTAGGTGGCCGAGGCCTGGTGCCCGGCAGAGGGAGTTGGGAACAAAGGATGGCCTGTTTCCAGGGGTAAGTAAAGACAGCTGCCCAGGTGCCTGATGTCAGTTTGTAGCAGGCCTTTGGCCCTCTAAGGGGAGGTAGTCTTCCAGTTTGTGGCAGCTTGCATCTGGAAGAAATACTGTTCCGTTTAGGATCGTAGGTGGCCGAGGCCTGGTGCCGGGCAGAGGGAGTTGGGAACAAAGGATGGCCTGTTTCCAGGGGTAAATAAAGTCAGCTGCCCAGGTGCCTGATGTCAGTTTGTAGTAGTCCTTTGGCTCTCCAAGGTAAGCCAGGCTTCCAGCTTGTGGCAGCTTGCATCTGGAAGAAATCCTGTTCCGTTTGGGATTGTAGGTGGCCGAGGCCTGGTGCCCGGCAGAGGGAGTTGGGCACAAAGGATGGCCTGTTTCCAGGGGTAAGTAAAGTCAGCTGCCCAGGTGCCTGATGTCAGTTTGTAGCAGGCCTTTGGCCCTCCAAGGTAAGGTAGTCTTCCAGTTTGTGGCAGCTTGCGTGTGGGAGAAATCCTGTTCCGTTTAGGGTCGTAGGTGGCCGAGGCCTGGTGCCTGGCAGAAGTAGTTGGGCACAAAGGATGGCCTGTTTCCAGGTGTAAGTAAAGTCAGCTGCCCAGGTGCCTGATATCAGTTTGTAGCAGGTCTTTGGCCCTCCAAGGGAAACTAGTTTTCCAGTTTGTGGCAGCTTGCATCTGGAAGAAATCCTGTTCCGTTCGGGATTGTAGGTGGCCGAGGCCAGGTGCCCGGCAGAGGGAGTTGGCCACAAATGATGGCCTGTTTCCAGGGGTAAGTAAAGTCAGCTGCCCAGGTGCCTGATGTCAGTTTGTAGGAGGCCTTTGGCCCTCCATGGGAAGCCAGGCTTCCAGCTTGTGGCAGCTTGCATCTGGAAGAAATACTGTTCCGTTCGGGATTGTAGGTGGCCGAGGCCAGGAGCCCGGCAGAGGGAGTTGGGCACAAAGGATGGCCTGTTTCCAGGGGTAAGTAAAGTCAGCTGCCCAGGTGCCTGATGTCAGTTTGTAGGAGGCCTTTGGCCCTCCATGGGAAGCCAGGCTTCCAGCTTGTGGCAGCTTGCATCTGGAAGAAATACTGTTCCATTCGGGATTGTAGGTGGCCGAGGCCAGGAGCCCGGCAGAGGGAGTTGGGCACAAATGATGGCCTGTTTCCTGGGGTAAGTAAAGTCAGCTGCCCAGGTGCCTGATGTCGATTTGTAGCAGGCCTTTGGCCCTCTAAGAGAAGGTAGTCTTCCAGTTTGTGGAAGCTTGCATCCGGAAGAAATCCTGTTCCGTTTAGGATCGTAGGTGGCCGAGGCCTGGTGCCCAGCAGAGGGAGTTGGGAACAAAGGATGGCCTCTTTCCAGGGGTAAGTAAAGTCAGCTGCCCAGGTGCCTGATGTCAGTTTATAGGAGGCCTTTGGCCCTCCAAGGGAAGCAAGTCTTCCAGTTTGTGGCAGCTTGCATCTGGAAGAAATCCTGTTCCGTTCGGGATTGTAGGTGGCCGAGGCCAGGTGCCCGACAGAGGGAGTTGGGCACAAATGATGGCCTGTTTCCAGGGGTAAGTAAAGTCAGCTGCCCAGGTGCCTGATGTCAGTTTGTAGGAGGCTTTTGGCCCTCCATGGGAAGCCAGGCTTCCTGCTTGTGGCAGCTTGCATCTGGAAGAAATCCTGTTCCGTTCGGGATTGTAGGTGGCCGGATCCGGGTGCCCTGCTGAGAGAGTTGGGAACAAAGGATGGCCTGTTTCCTGGGGTATGTAACGTCAGCTGCCCAGGTGCCTGATGTCAGTTTGTAGGAGGCCTTTCGCCCTCCATGGGAAGCCAGGCTTCCTGCTTGTGGCAGCTTGCATCTGGCAGAAATCCTGTTCCGTTTGGGATTGTAGGTGGCCGAGGCCTGGTGCCCGGCAGAGGGAGATGGGAACAAAGGATGGCCTGTTTCCTGGGGTAAGTAAAGTCAGCTGCCCAGGTGCCTGATGTCAGTTTGTAGCAGGCCTTTGGCCCTCTAAGAGGAGGTAGTCTTCCAGTTTGTGGCAGCTTGCATCTGGAAGAAATACTGTTCCGTTTAGGATCGTAGGTGGCCGAGGCCTGGTGCCGGGCAGAGGGAGTTGGGAACAAAGGATGGCCTGTTTTTAGGGGTAAGTAAAGTCAGCTGCCCAGGTGCCTGATGTCAGTTTGCAGGTGGCTATTCTTCCTCCATGGGAAGCCAGGCTTCCAGCTTGTGGCTGCTTGCATCTGGAAGAAATCCTGTTCCGTTCGGGATTGTAGGTGGCCGAGGCCTGGTGCCCGGCAGAGGGAGTTGGGCACAAAGGATGGCCTGTTTCCAGGGGTAAGTAAAGTCAGCTGCCCAGGTGCCTGATGTCAGTTTGTAGGAGGCCTTTGGCCCTCCAAGGTAAGGTAGTCTTCCAGTTTCTGGCAGCTTGCATGTGGAAGAAATCCTGTTCCGTTTAGGATCGTAGGTGGCCGAGGCCTGGTGCCCGGCACAGGGAGTTGGGAACAAAGGATGGCCTGTTTCCAGGGGTAAGTAAAGTCAGCTGCCCAGGTGCCTGATGTCAGTTTGTAGCAGGCCTTTGGCCCTCCATGGGAAGCAAGTCATCCTGTTTGTGGCAGCTTGCATCTGAAAGAAATCCTGTTCCGTTCGGGATTGTAGGTGGCCGAGGCCAGGTGCCCGGCAGAAGTAGTTGGGCACAAAGGATGGCCTGTTTCCAGGTGTAAGTAAAGTCAGCTGCCCAGGTGCCTGATGTCAGTTTGTAGCAGGCCTTTGGCCCTCCAAGGGAAACTAGTCTTCCAGTTTGTGGCAGCTTGCATCTGGAAGAAATCCTGTTCCGTTCGGGATTGTAGGTGGCCGAGGCCAGGTGCCCGGCAGAGGGAGTTGGGAACAAAGGATGGCCTGTTTCCAGGGGTAAGTAAAGTTAGCTGCCCAGGTGCCTGGTGTCAGTTTGTAGGACGCCTTTGGCCCTCCAAGGGAAGCTAGTCTTCCAGTTTGTGGCAGCTTGCATCTGGAAGAAATGCTGTTCTGCTCGGGATTGTAGGTGGCCGAGGCCAGGTGCCCGGCAGAGGGAGTTGGGCACAAATGATGGCCTGTTTCCAGGGGTAAGTAAAGTCAGCTGCCCAGGTGCCTGATGTCAGTTTGTAGGTGGCCTTTGGCCCTCCATGGGAAGCCAGGCTTCCAGCTTGTGGCAGCTTGCATCTGGAAGAAATACTGTTCCGTTCGGGATTGTAGGTGGCCGAGGCCAGGTGCCCGGCAGAGGGAGTTGGGCACAAAGGATGGCCTGTTTCCAGGGGTAAGTAAAGTCAGCTGCCCAGGTGCCTGATGTCAGTTTGTAGCAGGCCTTTGGCCCTCCATGGGAAGCCAGGCTTCCAGCTTGTGGCAGCTTGCATCTGGAAGAAATCCTGTTCCGTTCGGGATTGTAGGTGGCCGAGGCCAGGTGCCCGGCAGAGGGAGTTGGGCACAAATGATGGCCTGTTTCCAGGGGTAAGTAAAGTCAGCTGCCCAGGTGCCTGATGTCAGTTTGCAGGTGGCAATTGTTTCTCCATGGGAAGCCAGGCTTCCTGCTTGTGGCAGCTTGCATCTGGAAGAAATGCTGTTCCGTTCGGGATTGTAGGTGGCCGAGGCCAGGTGCCCGGCAGAGGGAGTTGGGAACAAAGGATGGCCTGTTTCCAGGGGTAAGTAAAGTTAGCTGCCCAGGTGCCTGGTGTCAGTTTGTAGGACGCCTTTGGCCCTCCAAGGGAAGCTAGTCTTCCAGTTTGTGGCAGCTTGCATCTGGAAGAAATGCTGTTCTGCTCGGGATTGTAGGTGGCCGAGGCCAGGTGCCCGGCAGAGGGAGTTGGGCACAAATGATGGCCTGTTTCCAGGGGTAAGTAAAGTCAGCTGCCCAGGTGCCTGATGTCAGTTTGTAGGTGGCCTTTGGCCCTCCATGGGAAGCCAGGCTTCCAGCTTGTGGCAGCTTGCATCTGGAAGAAATACTGTTCCGTTTGGGATTGTAGGTGGCCGAGGCCTGGTGCCCGGCAGAGGGAGTTGGGAACAAAGGATGGCCTGTTTCCAGGGGTAAGTAAAGACAGCTGCCCAGGTGCCTGATGTCATTTTGTAGCAGGCCTTTGGCCCTCTAAGGGGAGGTAGTCTTCCAGTTTGTGGCAGCTTGCATCTGGAAGAAATACTGTTCCGTTTAGGATCGTAGGTGGCCGAGGCCTGGTGCCGGGCAGAGGGAGTTGGGAACAAAGGATGGCCTGTTTTTAGGGGTAAGTAAAGTCAGCTGCCCAGGTGCCTGATGTCAGTTTGCAGGTGGCTATTGTTCCTCCATGGGAAGCCAGGCTTCCAGCTTGTGGCTGCTTGCATCTGGAAGAAATCCTGTTCCGTTCGGGATTGTAGGTGGCCGAGGCCTGGTGCCCGGCAGAGGGAGTTGGGCACAAAGGATGGCCTGTTTCCAGGGGTAAGTAAAGTCAGCTTCCCAGGTGCCTGATGTCAGTTTGTAGCAGGCCTTTGGCCCTCCAAGGTAAGGTAGTCTTCCAGTTTGTGGCAGCTTGCATGTGGGAGAAATCCTGTTCCGTTTAGGGTCGTAGGTGGCCGAGGCCTGGTGCCCGGCACAGGGAGTTGGGAACAAAGGATGGCCTGTTTCCAGGGGTAAGTAAAGTCAGCTGCCCAGGTGCCTGATGTCAGTTTGTAGCAGGCCTTTGGCCCTCCATGGGAAGCAAGTCATCCAGTTTGTGGCAGCTTGCATCTGAAAGAAATCCTGTTCCGTTCGGGATTGTAGGTGGCCGAGGCCAGGTGCCTGGCAGAAGTAGTTGGGCACAAAGGATGGCCTGTTTCCAGGTGTAAGTAAAGTCAGCTGCCCAGGTGCCTGATGTCAGTTTGTAGCAGGCCTTTGGCCCTCCAAGGGAAACTAGTCTTCCAGTTTGTGGCAGCTTGCATCTGGAAGAAATCCTGTTCCGTTCGGGATTGTAGGTGGCCGAGGCCAGGTGCCCGGCAGAGGGAGTTGGCCACAAATGATGGCCTGTTTCCAGGGGTTAGTAAAGTCAGCTGCCCAGGTGCCTGATGTCAGTTTTTAGGAGGCCTTTGGCCCTCCAAGGGAAGCAAGTCTTCCAGTTTGTGGCAGCTTGCATCTGGAAGAAATCCTGTTCCGTTCGAGATTGTAGGTGGCCGAGGCCAGGTGCCCGGCAGAGGAAGTTGGGCACAAATGATGGCCTGTTTCCAGGGGTAAGTAAAGTCAGCTGCCCAGGTGCCTGATGTCAGTTTGTAGGAGGCCTTTGGCCCTCCATGGGAAGCCAGGCTTCCAGCTTGTGGCAGCTTGCATCTGGAAGAAATACTGTTCCGTTCGGGATTGTAGGTGGCCGAGGCCAGGAGCCCGGCAGAGGGAGTTGGGCACAAAGGATTGCCTCTTTCCAGGGGTAAGTAAAGTCAGCTGCCCAGGTGCCTGATGTCAGTTTGTAGGAGGCCTTTGGCCCTCCATGGGAAGCCAGGCTTCCAGCTTGTGGCAGCTTGCATCTGGAAGAAATCCTGTTCCATTCGGGATTGTAGGTGGCCGAGGCCAGGAGCCCGGCAGAGGGAGTTGGGCACAAAGGATGGCCTGTTTCCTGGGGTAAGTAAAGTCAGCTGCCCAGGTGCCTGATGTCGATTTGTAGCAGGCCTTTGGCCCTCTAAGAGAAGGTAGTCTTCCAGTTTGTGGAAGCTTGCATCCGGAAGAAATCCTGTTCCGTTTAGGATCGTAGGTGGCCGAGGCCTGGTGCCCAGCAGAGGGAGTTGGGAACAAAGGATGGCCTCTTTCCAGGGGTAAGTAAAGTCAGCTGCCCAGGTGCCTGATGTCAGTTTGTAGCAGGCCTTTGGCCCTCTAAGAGGAGGTAGTCTTCCAGTTTGTGGCAGCTTGCATCTGGAAGAAATACTGTTCCGTTTAGGGATCGTAGGTGGCCGAGGCTGGTGCCGGGCAGAGGGAGTTGGGAACAAAGGATGGCCTGTTTCCAGGGGTAAGTAAAGTCAGCTGCCCAGGTGCCTGATGTCAGTTTGTAGGAGGCTTTTGGCCCTCCATGGGAAGCCAGGCTTCCTGCTTGTGGCAGCTTGCATCTGGAAGAAATCCTGTTCCGTTCGGGATTGTAGGTGGCCGGATCCGGGTGCCCTGCTGAGGGAGTTGGGAACAAAGGATGGCCTGTTTCCTGGGGTATGTAACGTCAGCTGCCCAGGTGCCTGATGTCAGTTTGTAGGAGGCCTTTCGCCCTCCATGGGAAGCCAGGCTTCCTGCTTGTGGCAGCTTGCATCTGGCAGAAATCCTGTTCCGTTTGGGATTGTAGGTGGCCGAGGCCTGGTGCCCGGCAGAGGGAGATGGGAACAAAGGATGGCCTGTTTCCTGGGGTAAGTAAAGTCAGCTGCCCAGGTGCCTGATGTCAGTTTGTAGCAGGCCTTTGGCCCTCTAAGAGGAGGTAGTCTTCCAGTTTGTGGCAGCTTGCATCTGGAAGAAATACTGTTCCGTTTAGGATCGTAGGTGGCCGAGGCCTGGTGCCGGGCAGAGGGAGTTGGGAACAAAGGATGGCCTGTTTTTAGGGGTAAGTAAAGTCAGCTGCCCAGGTGCCTGATGTCAGTTTGCAGGTGGCTATTGTTCCTCCATGGGAAGCCAGGCTTCCAGCTTGTGGCTGCTTGCATCTGGAAGAAATCCTGTTCCGTTCGGGATTGTAGGTGGCCGAGGCCTGGTGCCCGGCAGAGGGAGTTGGGCACAAAGGATGGCCTGTTTCCAGGGGTAAGTAAAGTCAGCTGCCCAGGTGCCTGATGTCAGTTTGTAGGAGGCCTTTGGCCCTCCAACGTAAGGTAGTCTTCCAGTTTCTGGCAGCTTGCATGTGGAAGAAATCCTGTTCCGTTTAGGATCGTAGGTGGCCGAGGCCTGGTGCCCGGCACAGGGAGTTGGGAACAAAGGATGGCCTGTTTCCAGGGGTAAGTAAAGTCAGCTGCCCAGGTGCCTGATGTCAGTTTGTAGCAGGCCTTTGGCCCTCCATGGGAAGCAAGTCATCCAGTTTGTGGCAGCTTGCATCTGAAAGAAATCCTGTTCCGTTCGGGATTGTAGGTGGCCGAGGCCAGGTGCCCGGCAGATGTAGTTGGGCACAAAGGATGGCCTGTTTCCAGGTGTAAGTAAAGTCAGCTGCCCAGGTGCCTGATGTCAGTTTGTAGCAGGCCTTTGGCCCTCCAAGGGAAACTAGTCTTCCAGTTTGTGGCAGCTTGCATCTGGAAGAAATCCTGTTCCGTTCGGGATTGTAGGTGGCCGAGGCCAGGTGCCCGGCAGAGGGAGTTGGGCACAAATGATGGCCTGTTTCCAGGGGTAAGTAAAGTCAGCTGCCCAGGTGCCTGATGTCAGTTTGCAGGTGGCAATTGTTTCTCCATGGGAAGCCAGGCTTCCTGCTTGTGGCAGCTTGCATCTGGAAGAAATGCTGTTCCGTTCGGGATTGTAGGTGGCCGAGGCCAGGTGCCCGGCAGAGGGAGTTGGGAACAAAGGATGGCCTGTTTCCAGGGGTAAGTAAAGTTAGCTGCCCAGGTGCCTGGTGTCAGTTTGTAGGACGCCTTTGGCCCTCCAAGGGAAGCTAGTCTTCCAGTTTGTGGCAGCTTGCATCTGGAAGAAATGCTGTTCTGCTCGGGATTGTAGGTGGCCGAGGCCAGGTGCCCGGCAGAGGGAGTTGGGCACAAATGATGGCCTGTTTCCAGGGGTAAGTAAAGTCAGCTGCCCAGGTGCCTGATGTCAGTTTGTAGGTGGCCTTTGGCCCTCCATGGGAAGCCAGGCTTCCAGCTTGTGGCAGCTTGCATCTGGAAGAAATACTGTTCCGTTCGGGATTGTAGGTGGCCGAGGCCAGGAGCCCGGCAGAGGGAGTTGGGCACAAAGGATGGCCTGTTTCCAGGGGTAAGTAAAGTCAGCTGCCCAGGTGCCTGATGTCAGTTTGTAGCAGGCCTTTGGCCCTCCATGGGAAGCCAGGCTTCCAGCTTGTGGCAGCTTGCATCTGGAAGAAATCCTGTTCCGTTCGGGATTGTAGGTGGCCGAGGCCAGGTGCCCGGCAGAGGGAGTTGGGCACAAATGATGGCCTGTTTCCAGGGGTAAGTAAAGTCAGCTGCCCAGGTGCCTGATGTCAGTTTGCAGGTGGCAATTGTTTCTCCATGGGAAGCCAGGCTTCCTGCTTGTGGCAGCTTGCATCTGGAAGAAATGCTGTTCCGTTCGGGATTGTAGGTGGCCGAGGCCAGGTGCCCGGCAGAGGGAGTTGGGAACAAAGGATGGCCTGTTTCCAGGGGTAAGTAAAGTTAGCTGCCCAGGTGCCTGGTGTCAGTTTGTAGGACGCCTTTGGCCCTCCAAGGGAAGCTAGTCTTCCAGTTTGTGGCAGCTTGCATCTGGAAGAAATGCTGTTCTGCTCGGGATTGTAGGTGGCCGAGGCCAGGTGCCCGGCAGAGGGAGTTGGGCACAAATGATGGCCTGTTTCCAGGGGTAAGTAAAATCAGCTGCCCAGGTGCCTGATGTCAGTTTGTAGGTGGCCTTTGGCCCTCCATGGGAAGCCAGGCTTCCAGCTTGTGGCAGCTTGCATCTGGAAGAAATACTGTTCCGTTTGGGATTGTAGGTGGCCGTGGCCTGGTGCCCGGCAGAGGGAGTTGGGAACAAAGGATGGCCTGTTTCCAGGGGTAAGTAAAGACAGCTGCCCAGGTGCCTGATGTCAGTTTGTAGCAGGCCTTTGGCCCTCTAAGGGGAGGTAGTCTTCCAGTTTGTGGCAGCTTGCATCTGGAAGAAATACTGTTCCGTTTAGGATCGTAGGTGGCCGAGGCCTGGTGCCGGGCAGAGGGAGTTGGGAAAAAAGGATGGCCTGTTTTTAGGGGTAAGTAAAGTCAGCTGCCCAGGTGCCTGATGTCAGTTTGCAGGTGGCTATTGTTCCTCCATGGGAAGCCAGGCTTCCAGCTTGTGGCTGCTTGCATCTGGAAGAAATCCTGTTCCGTTCGGGATTGTAGGTGGCCGAGGCCTGGTGCCCGGCAGAGGGAGTTGGGCACAAAGGATGGCCTGTTTCCAGGGGTAAGTAAAGTCAGCTGCCCAGGTGCGTGATGTCAGTTTGTAGCAGGCCTTTGGCCCTCCAAGGTAAGGTAGTCTTCCAGTTTGTGGCAGCTTGCATGTGGGAGAAATCCTGTTCCGTTTAGGGTCGTAGGTGGCCGAGGCCTGGTGCCCGGCACACGGAGTTGGGAACAAAGGATGGCCTGTTTCCAGGGGTAAGTAAAGTCAGCTGCCCAGGTGCCTGATGTCAGTTTGTAGCAGGCCTTTGGCCCTCCATGGGAAGCAAGTCATCCAGTTTGTGGCAGCTTGCATCTGAAAGAAATCCTGTTCCGTTTGGGATTGTAGGTTACCGAGGTCAGGTGCCTGGCAGAAGTAGTTGGGCACAAAGGATGGCCTGTTTCCAGGTGTAAGTAAAGTCAGCTGCCCAGGTGCCTGATGTCAGTTTGTAGCAGGCCTTTGGCCCTCCAAGGGAAGCCAGGCTTCCAGCTTGTGGCAGCTTGCATCTGGAAGAAATACTGTTCCGTTCGGGATTGTAGGTGGCCGAGGCCAGGAGCCCGGCAGAGGGAGTTGGGCACAAAGGATTGCCTCTTTCCAGGGGTAAGTAAAGTCAGCTGCCCAGGTGCCTGATGTCAGTTTGTAGGAGGCCTTTGGCCCTCCATGGGAAGCCAGGCTTCCAGCTTGTGGCAGCTTGCATCTGGAAGAAATCCTGTTCCATTCGGGATTGTAGGTGGCCGAGGCCAGGAGCCCGGCAGAGGGAGTTGGGCACAAAGGATGGCCTGTTTCCTGGGGTAAGTAAAGTCAGCTGCCCAGGTGCCTGATGTCGATTTGTAGCAGGCCTTTGGCCCTCTAAGAGAAGGTAGTCTTCCAGTTTGTGGAAGCTTGCATCCGGAAGAAATCCTGTTCCGTTTAGGATCGTAGGTGGCCGAGGCCTGGTGCCCAGCAGAGGGAGTTGGGAACAAAGGATTGCCTCTTTCCAGGGGTAAGTAAAGTCAGCTGCCCAGGTGCCTGATGTCAGTTTATAGGAGGCCTTTGGCCCTCCAAGGGAAGCAAGTCTTCCAGTTTGTGGCAGCTTGCATCTGGAAGAAATCCTGTTCCGTTCGGGATTGTAGGTGGCCGAGGCCAGGTGCCCGACAGAGGGAGTTGGGCACAAATGATGGCCTGTTTCCAGGGGTAAGTAAAGTCAGCTGCCCAGGTGCCTGATGTCAGTTTGTAGGAGGCTTTTGGCCCTCCATGGGAAGCCAGGCTTCCTGCTTGTGGCAGCTTGCATCTGGAAGAAATCCTGTTCCGTTCGGGATTGTAGGTGGCCGGATCCGGGTGCCCTGCTGAGGGAGTTGGGAACAAAGGATGGCCTGTTTCCTGGGGTATGTAACGTCAGCTGCCCAGGTGCCTGATGTAAGTTTGTAGGAGGCCTTTCGCCCTCCATGGGAAGCCAGGCTTCCTGCTTGTGGCAGCTTGCATCTGGCAGAAATCCTGTTCCGTTTGGGATTGTAGGTGGCCGAGGCCTGGTGCCCGGCAGAGGGAGATGGGAACAAAGGATGGCCTGTTTCCTGGGGTAAGTAAAGTCAGCTGCCCAGGTGCCTGATGTCAGTTTGTAGCAGGCCTTTGGCCCTCTAAGAGGAGGTAGTCTTCCAGTTTGTGGCAGCTTGCATCTGGAAGAAATACTGTTCCGTTTAGGATCGTAGGTGGCCGAGGCCTGGTGCCGGGCAGAGGGAGTTGGGAACAAAGGATGGCCTGTTTTTAGGGGTAAGTAAAGTCAGCTGCCCAGGTGCCTGATGTCACTTTGCAGGTGGCTATTGTTCCTCCATGGGAAGCCAGGCTTCCAGCTTGTGGCTGCTTGCATCTGGAAGAAATCCTGTTCCGTTCGGGATTGTAGGTGGCCGAGGCCTGGTGCCCGGCAGAGGGAGTTGGGCACAAAGGATGGCCTGTTTCCAGGGGTAAGTAAAGTCAGCTGCCCAGGTGCCTGATGTCAGTTTGTAGGAGGCTTTTGGCCCTCCATGGGAAGCCAGGCTTCCTGCTTGTGGCAGCTTGCATCTGGAAGAAATCCTGTTCCGTTCGGGATTGTAGGTGGCCGGATCCGGGTGCCCTGCTGAGGGAGTTGGGAACAAAGGATGGCCTGTTTCCTGGGGTATGTAACGTCAGCTGCCCAGGTGCCTGATGTAAGTTTGTAGGAGGCCTTTCGCCCTCCATGGGAAGCCAGGCTTCCTGCTTGTGGCAGCTTGCATCTGGCAGAAATCCTGTTCCGTTTGGGATTGTAGGTGGCCGAGGCCTGGTGCCCGGCAGAGGGAGATGGGAACAAAGGATGGCCTGTTTCCTGGGGTAAGTAAAGTCAGCTGCCCAGGTGCCTGATGTCAGTTTGTAGCAGGCCTTTGGCCCTCTAAGAGGAGGTAGTCTTCCAGTTTGTGGCAGCTTGCATCTGGAAGAAATACTGTTCTGTTTAGGATCGTAGGTGGCCGAGGCCTGGTGCCGGGCAGAGGGAGTTGGGAACAAAGGATGGCCTGTTTTTAGGGGTAAGTAAAGTCAGCTGCCCAGGTGCCTGATGTCAGTTTGCAGGTGGCTATTGTTCCTCCATGGGAAGCCAGGCTTCCAGCTTGTGGCTGCTTGCATCTGGAAGAAATCCTGTTCCGTTCGGGATTGTAGGTGGCCGAGGCCTGGTGCCCGGCAGAGGGAGTTGGGCACAAAGGATGGCCTGTTTCCAGGGGTAAGTAAAGTCAGCTGCCCAGGTGCCTGATGTCAGTTTGTAGGAGGCCTTTGGCCCTCCAAGGTAAGGTAGTCTTCCAGTTTCTGGCAGCTTGCGTGTGGAAGAAATCCTGTTCCGTTTAGGATCGTAGGTGGCCGAGGCCTGGTGCCCGGCACAGGGAGTTGGGAACAAAGGATGGCCTGTTTCCAGGGGTAAGTAAAGTCAGCTGCCCAGGTGCCTGATGTCAGTTTGTAGCAGGCCTTTGGCCCTCCATGGGAAGCAAGTCATCCAGTTTGTGGCAGCTTGCATCTGAAAGAAATCCTGTTCCGTTCGGGATTGTAGGTGGCCGAGGCCAGGTGCCCGGCAGAAGTAGTTGGGCACAAAGGATGGCCTGTTTCCAGGTGTAAGTAAAGTCAGCTGCCCAGGTGCCTGATGTCAGTTTGTAGCAGGCCTTTGGCCCTCCAAGGGAAACTAGTCTTCCAGTTTGTGGCAGCTTGCATCTGGAAGAAATCCTGTTCCGTTCGGGATTGTAGGTGGCCGAGGCCAGGTGCCCGGCAGGTGGAGTTGGGCACAAATGATGGCCTGTTTCCAGGGGTAAGTAAAGTCAGCTGCCCAGGTGCCTGATGTCAGTTTGCAGGTGGCAATTGTTTCTCCATGGGAAGCCAGGCTTCCTGCTTGTGGCAGCTTGCATCTGGAAGAAATGCTGTTCCGTTCGGGATTGTAGGTGGCCGAGGCCAGGTGCCCGGCAGAGGGAGTTGGGAACAAAGGATGGCCTGTTTCCAGGGGTAAGTAAAGTTAGCTGCCCAGGTGCCTGGTGTCAGTTTGTAGGACGCCTTTGGCCCTCCAAGGGAAGCTAGTCTTCCAGTTTGTGGCAGCTTGCATCTGGAAGAAATGCTGTTCTGCTCGGGATTGTAGGTGGCCGAGGCCAGGTTCCCGGCAGAGGGAGTTGGGCACAAATGATGGCCTGTTTCCAGGGGTAAGTAAAGTCAGCTGCCCAGGTGCCTGATGTCAGTTTGTAGGTGGCCTTTGGCCCTCCATGGGAAGCCAGGCTTCCAGCTTGTGGCAGCTTGCATCTGGAAGAAATACTGTTCCGTTCGGGATTGTAGGTGGCCGAGGCCAGGAGCCCGGCAGAGGGAGTTGGGCACAAAGGATGGCCTGTTTCCATAGGTAAGTAAAGTCAGCTGCCCAAATTCCTGATGTCAGTTTGTAGCAGGCCTTTGGCCCTCCATGGGAAGCCAGGCTTCCAGCTTGTGGCAGCTTGCATCTGGAAGAAATCCTGTTCCGTTCGGGATTGTAGGTGGCCGAGGCCAGGTGCCCGGCAGAGGGAGTTGGGGACAAATGATGGCCTGTTTCCAGGGGTAAGTAAAGTCAGCTGCCCAGGTGCCTGATGTCAGTTTGCAGGAGGCAATTGTTTCTCCATGGGAAGCCAGGCTTCCTGCTTGTGGCAGCTTGCATCTGGAGGAAATGCTGTTCCGTTCGGGATTGTAGGTGGCCGAGGCCAGGTGCCCGGCAGAGGGAGTTGGGAACAAAGGATGGCCTGTTTCCAGGGGTAAGTAAAGTTAGCTGCCCAGGTGCCTGGTGTCAGTTTGTAGGACGCCTTTGGCCCTCCAAGGGAAGCTAGTCTTCCAGTTTGTGGCAGCTTGCATCTGGAAGAAATGCTGTTCTGCTCGGGATTGTAGGTGGCCGAGGCGAGGTGCCCGGCAGAGGGAGTTGGGCACAAATGATGGCCTGTTTCCAGGGGTAAGTAAAGTCAGCTGCCCAGGTTCCTGATGTCAGTTTGTAGGTGGCCTTTGGCCCTCCATGGGAAGCCAGGCTTCCAGCTTGTGGCAGCTTGCATCTGGAAGAAATACTGTTCCGTTCGGGATTGTAGGTGGCCGAGGCCAGGAGCCCGGCAGAGGGAGTTGGGCACAAAGGATGGCCTGTTTCCAGGGGTAAGTAAAGTCAGTTGCCCAGGTGCCTGATGTCAGTTTGTAGCAGGCCTTTGGCCCTCCATGGGAAGCCAGGCTTCCAGCTTGTGGCAGCTTGCATCTGGAAGAAATCCTGTTCCGTTCGGGATTGTAGGTGGCCGAGGCCAGGAGCCCGGCAGAGGGAGTTGGGCACAAAGGATGGCCTCTTTCCAGGGGTAAGTAAAGTCAGCTGCCCAGGTGCCTGATGTCAGTTTGTAGCAGGCCTTTGGCCCTCCAAGGGAAGCCAGGCTTCCAGCTTGTGGCAGCTTGCATCTGAAAGAAATCCTGTTCCGTTCGGGATTGTAGGTGGCCAAGGCCTGGTGCCCGGCAGAGGGCGTTGGGCACAAATGATGGCCTGTTTCCAGGGGTATGTAAAATCAGCTGCCCAGGTGCCTGATATCAGTTTGTAGGAGGCCTTTGGCCCTTCCAGGGAAACTAGTCTTCCAGTTTGTGGCTGCTTGCATCTGGAAGAAATCCTGTTCCGTTTGGGATTGTAGGTGGCCGACACCTGCTGCCCGGCAGAGGGAGTTGGGCACAAAGGATGGCCTGTTTCCAGAGGTAAGTAAAGTCAGCTGCCCAGGTGCCTGATGTCAGTTTGTAGGAGGCCTTTGGCCCTCCATGGGAAGCTAGTCTTCCAGTTTGTGGCAGCTTGCATCTGTAAGAAGTCCTGTTCCATTCGGGATTGTAGGTGGCCGAGGCCAGGTGCCCGGCAGAGGGAGTTGGGCACAAAGGATGGCCTGTTTTTAGGGGAAAGTAAAGTCAGCTGCCCAGGTGCCTGATGTCGATTTGTAGCAGGCCTTTGGCCCTCTAAGGGAAGGTAGTCTTCCAGTTTGTGGAAGCTTGCATCCGGAAGAAATCCTGTTCCGTTTAGGATCGTAGGTGGCCGAGGCCTGGTGCCCAGCAGAGGGAGTTGGGAACAAAGGATGGCCTCTTTCCAGGGGTAAGTAAAGTCAGCTGCCCAGGTGCCTGATGTCAGTTTATAGGAGGCCTTTGGCCCTCCAAGGGAAGCAAGTCTTCCAGTTTGTGGCAGCTTGCATCTGGAAGAAATACTGTTCCGTTCGGGATTGTAGGTGGCCGAGGCCAGGAGCCCGGCAGAGGGAGTTGGGCACAAAGGATGGCCTGTTTCCAGGGGTAAGTAAAGTCAGCTGCCCAAATGCCTGATGTCAGTTTGTAGCAGGCCTTGGGCCCTCCATGGGAAGCCAGGCTTCCAGCTTGTGGCAGCTTGCATCTGGAAGAAATCCTGTTCCGTTCGGGATTGTAGGTGGCCGAGGCCAGGTGCCCGGCAGAGGGAGTTGGGAACAAAGTATGGCCTGTTTCCAGGGGTAAGTAAAGTCAGCTGCCCAGGTGCCTGATGTCAGTTTGCAGGAGGCAATTGTTTCTCCATGGGAAGCCAGGCTTCCTGCTTGTGGCAGCTTGCATCTGGAAGAAATGCTGTTCCGTTCGGGATTGTAGGTGGCCGAGGCCAGGTGCCCGGCAGAGGGAGTTGGGAACAAAGGATGGCCTGTTTCCAGGGGTAAGTAAAGTTAGCTGCCCAGGTGCCTGGTGTCAGTTTGTAGGACGCCTTTGGCCCTCCAAGGGAAGCTAGTCTTCCAGTTTGTGGCAGCTTGCATCTGGAAGAAATCCTGTTCTGCTCGGGATTGTAGGTGGCCGAGGCGAGGTGCCCGGCAGAGGGAGTTGGGCACAAATGATGGCCTGTTTCCAGGGGTAAGTAAAGTCAGCTGCCCAGGTTCCTGATGTCAGTTTGTAGGTGGCCTTTGGCCCTCCATGGGAAGCCAGGCTTCCAGCTTGTGGCAGCTTGCATCTGGAAGAAATACTGTTCCGTTCGGGATTGTAGGTGGCCGAGGCCAGGAGCCCGGCAGAGGGAGTTGGGCACAAAGGATGGCCTGTTTCCAGGGGTAAGTAAAGTCAGCTGCCCAGGTGCCTGATGTCAGTTTGTAGCAGGCCTTTGGCCCTCCATGGGAAGCCAGGCTTCCAGCTTGTGGCAGCTTGCATCTGGAAGAAATCCTGTTCCGTTCGGGATTGTAGGTGGCCGAGGCCAGGAGCCCGGCAGAGGGAGTTGGGCACAAAGGATGGCCTCTTTCCAGGGGTAAGTAAAGTCAGCTGCCCAGGTGCCTGATGTCAGTTTGTAGCAGGCCTTTGGCCCTCCAAGGGAAGCCAGGCTTCCAGCTTGTGGCAGCTTGCATCTGAAAGAAATCCTGTTCCGTTTGGGATTGTAGGTGGCCAAGGCCTGGTGCCCGGCAGAGGGCGTTGGGCACAAATGATGGCCTGTTTCCAGGGGTATGTAAAATCAGCTGCCCAGGTGCCTGATATCAGTTTGTAGGAGGCCTTTGGCCCTTCCAGGGAAACTAGTCTTCCAGTTTGTGGCTGCTTGCATCTGGAAGAAATCCTGTTCCGTTTGGGATTGTAGGTGGCCGACACCTGCTGCCCGGCAGAGGGAGTTGGGCACAAAGGATGGCCTGTTTCCAGAGGTAAGTAAAGTCAGCTGCCCAGGTGCCTGATGTCAGTTTGTAGGAGGCCTTTGGCCCTCCATGGGAAGCTAGTCTTCCAGTTTGTGGCAGCTTGCATCTGTAAGAAGTCCTGTTCCATTCGGGATTGTAGGTGGCCGAGGCCAGGTGCCCGGCAGAGGGAGTTGGGCACAAAGGATGGCCTGTTTTTAGGGGAAAGTAAAGTCAGCTGCCCAGGTGCCTGATGTCAGTTTGTAGCAGGCCTTTGGCCCTCTAAGGGAAGGTAGTCTTCCAGTTTGTGGAAGCTTGCATCCGGAAGAAATCCTGTTCCGTTTAGGATCGTAGGTGGCCGAGGCCTGGTGCCCAGCAGAGGGAGTTGGGAACAAAGGATGGCCTCTTTCCAGGGGTAAGTAAAGTCAGCTGCCCAGGTGCCTGATGTCAGTTTATAGGAGGCCTTTGGCCCTCCAAGGGAAGCAAGTCTTCCAGTTTGTGGCAGCTTGCATCTGGAAGAAATCCTGTTCCGTTCGGGATTCTAGGTGGCCGAGGCCAGGTGCCCGACAGAGGGAGTTGGGCACAAATGATGGCCTGTTTCCAGGGGTAAGTAAAGTCATCTGCCCAGGTGCCTGATGTCAGTTTGTTGCAGGCCTATGGCCCCCCAAGTGATGCTAGTCCTCCTGCTCAAGGCAGCTTGCATCTGGAAGAAATCCTGTTCCGTTCGGGATTGTAGGTGGCTGAAGCCGGGTGCCCAGCAGAGGGAGTTGGGAACAAAGGATGGCCTGTTTTTAGGGGTAAGTAAAGTCAGCTGCCCAGGTGCCTGATGTCAGTTTGTAGGAGGCCTTTGGCCCTCCATGGGAAGCCAGGCTTCCTGCTTGTGGCAGCTTGCATCTGGAAGAAATACTGTACCGTTCGGGATTGTAGGTGCACGGAGCCGGGTGCCCGGCAGAGGGAGTTGGGAACAAAGGATGGCCTGTTTCCAGGGGTAAGTAAAGTCAGCTGCCCAGGTGCCTGATGTCAGTTTGTAGGAGGCCTTTGGCCCTCCAAAGGAAGCCAGGCTTCCAGCTTGTGGCAGCTTGCATCTGGAAGAAATCCTGTTCCGTTTGGGATTGTAGGTGGCTGAGGCCTGGTGCCCTGCAGAGGGAGTTGGGCACAAAGGATGGCCTGTTTCCAGGGGTAAGTAAAGTCAGCTGCCCAGGTGCCTGATGTCAGTTTGCAGGTGGCAATTGTTCCTCCATGGGAAGCCAGGCTTCCTGCATGTGGCAGCTTGCATCTGGAAGAAATCCTGGTCCGTTCGGGATTGTAGGTGGCCGGAGCCGAATGCCCTGCTGAGGGAGTTGGGAACAAATGATGGCCTGTTTCTAGGGGTAAGTAAAGTCAGCTGCCCAGGTGCCTGATGTCAGTTTGTAGCAGGCCTTTGGCCCTCCATGGGAAGCAAGTCATCCAGTTTGTGGCAGCTTGCATCTGAAAGAAATCCTGTTCCGTTCGGGATTGTAGGTGGCCGAGGCCAGGTGCCCGGCAGAAGTAGTTGGGCACAAAGGATGGCCTGTTTCCAGGTGTACGTAAAGTCAGCTGCCCAGGTGCCTGATGTCAGTTTGTAGCAGGCCTTTGGCCCTCCAAGGGAAACTAGTCTTCCAGTTTGTGGCAGCTTGCATCTGGAAGAAATCCTGTTCCGTTCGGGATTGTAGGTGGCCGAGGCCAGGTGCCCGGCAGAGGGAGTTGGGCACAAATGATGGCCTGTTTCCAGGGGTTAGTAAAGTCAGCTGCCCAGGTGCCTGATGTCAGTTTTTAGGAGGCCTTTGGCCCTCCAAGGGAAGCAAGTCTTCCAGTTTGTGGCAGCTTGCATCTGGAAGAAATCCTGTTCCGTTCGGGATTGTAGGTGGCCGAGGCCAGGTGCCCGGCAGAGGGAGTTGGGCACAAATGATGGCCTGTTTCCAGGTGTAAGTAAAGTCAGCTGCCCAGGTGCCTGATGTCAGTTTGTAGGAGGCCTTTGGCCTTCCATGGGAAGCCAGGCTTCCTGCTTGTGGCAGCTTGCATCTGGAAGAAATACTGTTCCGTTCGGGATTGTAGGTGGCCGAGGCCTGGTGCCCGGCTAAGGGAGTTGGGCACAAAGGATTGCCTCTTTCCAGGGGTAAGTAAAGTCAGCTGCCCAGGTGCCTGATGTCAGTTTGTAGGAGGCCTTTGGCCCTCCATGGGAAGCCAGGCTTCCTGCTTGTGCCAGCTTGCATCTGGAAGAAATCCTGTTCCGTTCGGGATTGTAGGTGGCCGAGGCCAGGAGCCCGGCAGAGGGAGTTGGGCACAAAGGATGGCCTGTTTCCTGGGGTAAGTAAAGTCAGCTGCCCAGGTGCCTGATGTCGATTTGTAGCAGGCCTTTGGCCCTCTAAGAGAAGGTAGTCTTCCAGTTTGTGGAAGCTTGCATCCGGAAGAAATCCTGTTCCGTTTAGGATCGTAGGTGGCCGAGGCCTGGTGCCCAGCAGAGGGAGTTGGGAACAAAAGATGGCCTGTTTCCAGGGGTAAGTAAAGTCAGCTGCCCAGGTGCCTGATGTCAGTTTATAGGAGGCCTTTGGCCCTCCAAGGGAAGCAAGTCTTCCAGTTTGTGGCAGCTTGCATCTGGAAGAAATCCTGTTCCGTTCGGGATTGTAGGTGGCCGAGGCCAGGTGCCCGACAGAGGGAGTTGGGCACAAATGATGGCCTGTTTCCAGGGGTAAGTAAAGTCAGCTGCCCAGGTGCCTGATGTCAGTTTGCAGGTGGCAATTGTTTCTCCATGGGAAACCAGGCTTCTTGCTTGTGGTAGCTTGCATCTGGAAGAAATCCTGTTCCATTCGGGATTGTAGGTGCACGGAGCCGGGTGCCCGGCAGAGGGAGTAGGGAACAAAGGATGGCCTGTTTCCAGGGGTAAGTAAAGTCAGCTGCCCAGGTGCCTGATGTCAGTTTGTAGCCGACCTTTGGCCCGCTAAGGGAAGCTAGTCTTCCAGTTTGTGGCAGCTTGCATCTGGATGAAATCCTGTTCCGTTCGGGATTGTAGGTGGTCGAGGCCAGGTGCCCGGCATAGGGAGTAGGGCACAAATGATGGCCTGTTTCCAAGGGAAAGTAAAGTCAGCTGCCCAGGTGCCTGATGTCAGTTTGTAGGAGGCCTTTGGCCCTCCAAGGGAAGCAAGTCATCCAGTTTGTGGCAGCTTGCATCTGGAAGAAATCCTGTTCCGTTCGGGATTGTAGGTGGCCGAGGCCAGGTGCCCGGCAGAGGGAGGTGGGCACAAAAATGGCCTGTTTCCAGGGGTATGGAAAGTCAGCTGCCCAGGTGCCTGGTGTCAGTTTGTAGGAGGCCTTTGGCCCTCCATGGGAAGCCAGGCTTCCTGCTTGTGGCAGCTTGCATCTGGAAGAAATCCTGTTCCATTCGGGATTGTAGGTGCACGGAGCCGGGTGCCCGGCAGAGGGAGTAGGGAACAAAGGATGGCCTGTTTCCAGGGGTAAGTAAAGTCAGCTGCCCAGGTGCCTGATGTCAGTTTGTAGCAGACCTTTGGCCCGCTAAGGGAAGCTAGTCTTCCAGTTTGTGGCAGCTTGCATCTGGATGAAATCCTGTTCCGTTTAGGATCGTAGGTGGCCGAGGCCTGGTGCCCAGCAGAGGGAGTTGGGAACAAAAGATGGCCTCTTTCCAGGGGTAAGTAAAGTCAGCTGCCCAGGTGCCTGATGTCAGTTTGTAGGAGGCCTTTGGCCCTCCATGGGAAGCAAGTCATCCAGTTTGTGGCAGCTTGCATCTGAAAGAAATCCTGTTCCGTTCGGGATTGTAGGTGGCCGAGGCCAGGTGCCCGGCAGAAGTAGTTGGGCACAAAGGATGGCCTGTTTCCAGGTGTACGTAAAGTCAGCTGCCCAGGTGCCTGATGTCAGTTTGTAGCAGGCCTTTGGCCCTCCAAGGGAAACTAGTCTTCCAGTTTGTGGCAGCTTGCATCTGGAAGAAATCCTGTTCCGTTCGGGATTGTAGGTGGCCGAGGCCAGGTGCCCGGCAGAGGGAGTTGGGCACAAATGATGGCCTGTTTCCAGGGGTTAGTAAAGTCAGCTGCCCAGGTGCCTGATGTCAGTTTGTAGTAGTCCTTTGGCTCTCCAAGGGAAGCCAGGCTTCCAGCTTGTGGCAGCTTGCATCTGGAAGAAATCCTGTTCCGTTTGGGATTGTAGGTGGCCGAGGCCTGGTGCCCGGCAGAGGGAGTTGGGCACAAAGGATGGCCTGTTTCCAGGGGTAAGTAAAGTCAGCTGCCCAGGTGCCTGATGTCAGTTTGTAGCAGGCCTTTGGCCCTCTAAGGGAAGGTAGTCTTCCAGTTTGTGGCAGCTTGCATGTGGGAGAAATCCTGTTCCGTTTAGGGTCGTAGGTGGCCGAGGCCTGGTGCCCGGCACAGGGAGTTGGGAACAAAGGATGGCCTGTTTCCAGGGGTAAGTAAAGTCAGCTGCCCAGGTGCCTGATGTCAGTTTGTAGCAGGCTATTGGCCCTCCATGGGAAGCAAGTCATCCAGTTTGTGGCAGCTTGCATCTGAAAGAAATCCTGTTCCGTTCGGGATTGTAGGTGGCCGAGGCCAGGTGCCTGGCAGAAGTAGTTGGGCACAAAGGATGGCCTGTTTCCAGGGGTAAGTAAAGTCAGCTGCCCAGGTGCCTGATGTCAGTTTGTAGGAGGCCTTTGGCCCTCCATGGGTAGCCAGGCTTCCAGGTGGCAGCTTGCATCTGGAAGAAATACTGTTCCGTTCGGGATTGTAGGTGGCCGAGGCCAGGAGCCCGGCAGAGGGAGTTGGGCACAAAGGATTGCCTCTTTCCAGGGGTAAGTAAAGTCAGCTGCCCAGGTGCCTGATGTCAGTTTGTAGGAGGCCTTTGGCCCTCCATGGGAAGCCAGGCTTCCAGCTTGTGGCAGCTTGCATCTGGAAGAAATCCTGTTCCGATCGGGATTGTAGGTGGCCGAGGCCAGGAGCCCGGCAGAGGGAGTTGGGCACAAAGGATGGCCTGTTTCCTGGGGTAAGTAAAGTCAGCTGCCCAGGTGCCTGATGTCGATTTGTAGCAGGCCTTTGGCCCTCTAAGAGAAGGTAGTCTTCCAGTTTGTGGAAGCTTGCATCCGGAAGAAATCCTGTTCCGTTTAGGATCGTAGGTGGCCGAGGCCTGGTGCCCAGCAGAGGGAGTTGGGCACAAAGGATGGCCTCTTTCCAGGGGTAAGTAAAGTCAGCTGCCCAGGTGCCTGATGTCAGTTTATAGGAGGCCTTTGGCCCTCCAAGGGAAGCAAGTCTTCCAGTTTGTGGCAGCTTGCATCTGGAAGAAATCCTGTTCCGTTCGGGATTGTAGGTGGCCGAGGCCAGGTGCCCGACAGAGGGAGTTGGGCAAAAATGATGGCCTGTTTCCAGGGGTAAGTAAAGTCAGCTGCCCAGGTGCCTGATGTCAGTTTGTTGCAGGCCTATGGCCCCCCAAGTGATGCTAGTCCTCCTGCTCAAGGCAGCTTGCATCTTGAAAAAATCCTGTTCCGTTCAAGATTGTAGGTGGCAGAAGCCGGGTGCCCAGCAGAGGGAGTTGGGAACAAAGGATGGCCTGTTTTTAGGGGTAAGTAAAGTCAGCTGCCCAGGTGCCTGATGTCAGTTTGTAGGAGGCCTTTGGCTCTCCATGGGAAGCCAGGCTTCCTGCTTGTGGCAGCTTGCGTCTGGAAGAAATACTGTACCGTTCGGGATTGTAGGTGCACGGAGCCGGGTGCCCGGCAGAGGGAGTTGGGAACAAAGTATGGCCTGTTTCCAGGGGTAAGTAAAGTCAGCTGCCCAGGTGCCTGATGTCAGTTTGTAGGAGGCCTTTGGCCCTCCAAGGGAAGCCAGGCTTCCATCTTGTGGCAGCTTGCATCTGGAAGAAATCCTGTTCCGTTTGGGATTGTAGGTGGCCGAGGCCTGGTGCCCGGCAGAGGGAGTTGGGCACAAATGATGGCCTGTTTCCAGGGGTAAGTAAAGTCAGCTGCCCAGGTGCCTGATGTCAGTTTGTAGCAGGACTTTGGCCCTCCAAGGTAAGGTAGTCTTCCAGTTTGTGGCAGCTTGCATGTGGAAGAAATCCTGTTCCGTTTAGGATCGTAGGTGGCCGAGGCCTGGTGCCCGGCAAAGGGAGTTGGGCACAAAGGATGGCCTGTTTCCAGGGGTAAGTAAAGTCAGCTGCCCAGGTGCCTGATGTCAGTTTGTAGCAGGCCTTTGGCCCTCCATGGGAAGCAAGTCATCCAGTTTGTGGCAGCTTGCATCTGAAAGAAATCCTGTTCCGTTCGGGATTGTAGGTGGCCGAGGCCAGGTGCCCGGCAGAAGTAGTTGGGCACAAAGGATGGCCTGTTTCCAGGTGTAAGTAAAGTCAGCTGCCCAGGTGCCTGATGTCAGTTTGTAGCAGGCCTTTGGCCCTCCAAGGGAAACTAGTCTTCCAGTTTGTGGCAGCTTGCATCTGGACGAAATCCTGTTCCGTTCGGGATTGTAGGTGGCCGAGGCCAGGTGCCCGGCAGAGGGAGTTGGGCACAAATGATGGCCTGTTTCCAGGGGTTAGTAAAGTCAGCTGCCCAGGTGCCTGATGTCAGTTTTTAGGAGGCCTTTGGCCCTCCAAGGGAAGCAAGTCTTCCAGTTTGTGGCAGCTTGCATCTGTAAGAAATCCTGTTCCGTTCGGGATTGTAGGTGGCCGAGGCCAGGTGCCCGGCAGAGGGAGTTGGGCACAAATGATGGCCTGTTTCCAGGGGTAAGTAAAGTCAGCTGCCCAGGTGCCTGATGTCAGTTTGTAGGAGGCCTTTGGCCCTCCATGGGAAGCCAGGCTTCCAGCTTGTGGCAGCTTGCATCTGGAAGAAATACTGTTCCGTTCGGGATTGTAGGTGGCCGAGGCCAGGAGCCCGGCAGAGGGAGTTGGGCACAAAGGATTGCCTCTTTCCAGGGGTAAGTAAAGTCAGCTGCCCAGGTGCCTGATGTCAGTTTGTAGGAGGCCTTTGGCCCTCCATGGGAAGCCAGGCTTCCAGCTTGTGGCAGCTTGCATCTGGAAGAAATCCTGTTCCGTTCGGGATTGTAGGTGGCCGAGGCCAGGAGCCCGGCAGAGGGAGTTGGGCACAAAGGATGGCCTGTTTCCTGGGGTAAGTAAAGTCAGCTGCCCAGGTGCCTGATGTCGATTTGTTGCAGGCCTTTGGCCCTCTAAGAGAAGGTAGTCTTCCAGTTTGTGGAAGCTTGCATCCGGAAGAAATCCTGTTCCGTTTAGGATCGTAGGTGGCCGAGGCCTGGTGCCCAGCAGAGGGAGTTGGGAAAAAAGGATGGCCTCTTTCCAGGGGTAAGTAAAGTCAGCTGCCCAGGTGCCTGATGTCAGTTTATAGGAGGCCTTTGGCCCTCCAAGGGAAGCAAGTCTTCCAGTTTGTGGCAGCTTGCATCTGGAAGAAATCCTGTTCCGTTCGGGATTGTAGGTGGCCGAGGCCAGGTGCCCGACAGAGGGAGTTGGGCACAAATGATGGCCTGTTTCCAGGGGTAAGTAAAGTCAGCTGCCCAGGTGCCTGATGTCAGTTTGTTGCAGGCCTATGGCCCCCCAAGTGATGCTAGTCCTCCTGCTCAAGGCAGCTTGCATCTTGAAAAAATCCTGTTCCGTTCAAGATTGTAGGTGGCTGAAGCCGGGTGCCCAGCAGAGGGAGTTGGGAACAAAGGATGGCCTGTTTTTAGGGGTAAGTAAAGTCAGCTGCCCAGGTGCCTGATGTCAGTTTGTAGGAGGCCTTTGGCTCTCCATGGGAAGCCAGGCTTCCTGCTTGTGGCAGCTTGCATCTGGAAGAAATACTGTACCGTTCGGGATTGTAGGTGCACGGAGCCGGGTGCCCGGCAGAGGGAGTTGGGAACAAAGTATGGCCTGTTTCCAGGGGTAAGTAAAGTCAGCTGCCCAGGTGCCTGATGTCAGTTTGTAGGAGGCCTTTGGCCCTCCAAGGGAAGCCAGGCTTCCATCTTGTGGCAGCTTGCATCTGGAAGAAATCCTGTTCCGTTTGGGATTGTAGGTGGCCGAGGCCTGGTGCCCGGCAGAGGGAGTTGGGCACAAATGATGGCCTGTTTCCAGGGGTAAGTAAAGTCAGCTGCCCAGGTGCCTGATGTCAGTTTGTAGCAGGACTTTGGCCCTCCAAGGTAAGGTAGTCTTCCAGTTTGTGGCAGCTTGCATGTGGAAGAAATCCTGTTCCGTTTAGGATCGTAGGTGGCCGTGGCCTGGTGCCCGGCAAAGGAGTTGGGCACAAAGGATGGCCTGTTTCCAGGGGTAAGTAAAGTCAGCTGCCCAGGTGCCTGATGTCAGTTTGTAGCAGGCCTTTGGCCCTCCATGGGAAGCAAGTCATCCAGTTTGTGGCAGCTTGCATCTGAAAGAAATCCTGTTCCGTTCGGGATTGTAGGTGGCCGAGGCCAGGTGCCCGGCAGAAGTAGTTGGGCACAAAGGATGGCCTGTTTCCAGGTGTAAGTAAAGTCAGCTGCCCAGGTGCCTGATGTCAGTTTGTAGCAGGCCTTTGGCCCTCCAAGGGAAACTAGTCTTCCAGTTTGTGGCAGCTTGCATCTGGACGAAATCCTGTTCCGTTCGGGATTGTAGGTGGCCGAGGCCAGGTGCCCGGCAGAGGGAGTTGGGCACAAATGATGGCCTGTTTCCAGGGGTTAGTAAAGTCAGCTGCCCAGGTGCCTGATGTCAGTTTTTAGGAGGCCTTTGGCCCTCCAAGGGAAGCAAGTCTTCCAGTTTGTGGCAGCTTGCATCTGTAAGAAATCCTGTTCCGTTCGGGATTGTAGGTGGCCGAGGCCAGGTGCCCGGCAGAGGGAGTTGGGCACAAATGATGGCCTGTTTCCAGGGGTAAGTAAAGTCAGCTGCCCAGGTGCCTGATGTCAGTTTGTAGGAGGCCTTTGGCCCTCCATGGGAAGCCAGGCTTCCAGCTTGTGGCAGCTTGCATTTGGAAGAAATACTGTTCCGTTCGGGATTGTAGGTGGCCGAGGCCAGGAGCCCGGCTGAGGGAGTTTGGCACAAAGGATTGCCTCTTTCCAGGGGTAAGTAAAGTCAGCTGCCCAGGTGCCTGATGTCAGTTTGTAGGAGGCCTTTGGCCCTCCATGGGAAGCCAGGCTTCCAGCTTGTGGCAGCTTGCATCTGGAAGAAATCCTGTTCCGTTCGGGATTGTAGGTGGCCGAGGCCAGGAGCCCGGCAGAGGGAGTTGGGCACAAAGGATGGCCTGTTTCCTGGGGTAAGTAAAGTCAGCTGCCCAGGTGCCTGATGTCGATTTGTTGCAGGCCTTTGGCCCTCTAAGAGAAGGTAGTCTTCCAGTTTGTGGAAGCTTGCATCCGGAAGAAATCCTGTTCCGTTTAGGATCGTAGGTGGCCGAGGCCTGGTGCCCAGCAGAGGGAGTTGGGAACAAAGGATGGCCTCTTTCCAGGGGTAAGTAAAGTCAGCTGCCCAGGTGCCTGATGTCAGTTTATAAGAGGCCTTTGGCCCTCCAAGGGAAGCAAGTCTTCCAGTTTGTGGCAGCTTGCATCTGGAAGAAATCCTGTTCCGTTCGGGATTGTAGGTGGCCGAGGCCAGGTGCCCGACAGAGGGAGTTGGGCACAAATGATGGCCTGGTTCCAGGGGTAAGTAAAGTCAGCTGCCCAGGTGCCTGATATCAGTTTGTTGCAGGCCTATGGCCCCCCAAGTGATGCTAGTCCTCCTGCTCAAGGCAGCTTGCATCTTGAAAAAATCCTGTTCCGTTCAAGATTGTAGGTGGCTGAAGCCGGGTGCCCAGCAGAGGGAGTTGGGAACAAAGGATGGCCTGTTTTTAGGGGTAAGTAAAGTCAGCTGCCCAGGTGCCTGATGTCAGTTTGTAGGAGGCCTTTGGCCCTCCAAGGGAAGCCAGGCTTCCAGCTTGTGGCAGCTTGCATCTGGAAGAAATCCTGTTCCGTTTGGGATTGTAGGTGGCCGAGGCCTGGTGCCCGGCAGAGGGAGTTGGGCACAAAGGATGGCCTGTTTCCAGGGGTAAGTAAAGTCAGCTGCCCAGGTGCCTGATGTCAGTTTGTAGCAGGCCTT
Organism: Chamaea fasciata; assembly: GCF_029207755.1. NCBI lineage: Eukaryota > Metazoa > Chordata > Aves > Passeriformes > Sylviidae > Chamaea > Chamaea fasciata. The sequence goes on from NW_027094195.1 coordinate 47,276, forward strand.
TGGCCCTCCAAGGTAAGGTAGTCTTCCAGTTTGTGGCAGCTTGCATGTGGAAGAAATCCTGTTCCGTTTAGGATCGTAGGTGGCCGAGGCCTGGTGCCCGGCAGATGGAGTTGGGCACAAAGGATGGCCTGTTTCCAGGGGTAAGTAAAGTCAGCTGCCCAGGTGCCTGATGTCAGTTTGTAGCAGGCCTTTGGCCCTCCATGGGAAGCAAGTCATCCAGTTTGTGGCAGCTTGCATCTGAAAGAAATCCTGTTCCGTTCGGGATTGTAGGTGGCCGAGGCCAGGTGCCCGGCAGAAGTAGTTGGGCACAAAGGATGGCCTGTTTCCAGGTGTAAGTAAAGTCAGCTGCCCAGGTGCCTGATGTCAGTTTGTAGGAGGCCTTTGGCCCTCTAAGGGAATCTAGTCTTCCAGTCTGTGGCCGCTTGCATCTGGAAGAAATGCTGTTCCGTTCGGGATTGTAGGTGGCCGAGGCCTGGTGCCCGGCACAGGGAGTTGGGAACAAAGGATGGCCTGTTTCCAGGGGTAAGTAAAGTCAGCTTCCCAGGTGCCTGATGTCAGTTTGTAGGAGGCTTTTGGCCCTCCAAGGAAAGCAAATCTTCCAGTTTGTGGTAGCTTGAATCTGGAAGAAGTCCAGTTCCGTTCGGGATTGTAGGTGGCCGAGGCCAGGTGCCCGGCAGAGGGAGTTGGGCACAAAGGATGGCCTGTTTCCAGGGGTAAGTAAAGTCAGCTGCCCAGGTGCCTGATGTCAGTTTGCAGGTGGCAATTGTTTCTCCATGGGAAACCAGGCTTCCAGTTTGTGGCAGCTTGCATCTGGAAGAAATCCTGTTCCGTTCGGGATTGTAGGTGCACGGAGCCGGGTGCCCGGCTGAGGGAGTTGGGAACAAAGGATGGCCTGTTTCCAGGGGTAAGTAAAGTCAGCTGCCCAGGTGCCTGATGTCAGTTTGTAGCAGACCTTTGGCCCGTTAAGGGAAGGTAGTCTTCCAGTTTGTGGCAGCTTGCATCTGGATGAAATCCTGTTCCGTTCGGGATTCTAGGTGGCCGAGGCCAGGTGCCCGGCAGAGGGAGGTGGGCACAAAAGATGCCTGTTTCCAGGGGTAAGTAAAGTCAGCTGCCCAGGTGCCTGGTGTCAGTTTGTAGGAGGCCTTTGGCCCTCCAAGTGAAGCTAGTCTTCCAGTTTGTGGCAGCTTGCATCTGGAAGAAATCCTGTTCCGTTCGGGATTGTAGGTGGCCGAGGCCAGGTGCCCGGCAGAGTGAGTTGGGCACAAATGATGGCCTGTTTCCAGGGGTAAGTAAAGTCAGCTGCCCAGGTGCCTGATGTCAGTTTGTAGGAGGCCTTTGGCCCTCCAAGGGAAGCCAAGCTTCCAGCTTGTGGCAGCTTGCATGTGGAAGAAATCCTGTTCCATTCGGGATTGTAGGTGGCCGAGGCCTTGTGCCCGGCAGAGGGAGTTGGGCACAAAGGATGGCCTGTTTCCAGGGGTAAGTAAAGTCAGCTGCCCAGGTGCCTGATGTCAGTTTGTAGCAGGCCTTTGGCCCTCTAAGGGAAACTAGTCTTCCAGTCTGTGGCCGCTTGCATCTAGAAGAAATGCTGTTCCGTTTGGGACTGTAGGTGGCCGACGCCTGGTGCCCGGCAGAGGGAGTTGGGCACAAAGGATGGCCTGTTTCCTGAGGTAAGTAAAGTCAGCTGCCCAGGTGCCTGATGTCAGTTTGTAGGAGGCCTTTGGCCCTCTCAATAAAGTAAGTCTTCCAGTCTGTGGCCGCTTGCATCTGGAAGAAATCCTGTTCCGTTCGGGATTGTAGGTGGCCGAGGCCTGGTGCCCGGCACAGGGAGTTGGGAACAAAGGATGGCCTGTTTCCAGGGGTAAGTAAAGTCAGCTGCCCAGGTGCCTGATGTCAGTTTGTAGGAGGCTTTTGGCCCTCCATGGAAAGCAAGTCTTCCAGTTTGTGGTAGCTTGAATCTGGAAGAAGTCCAGTTCCGTTCGGGATTGTAGGTGGCCGAGGCCAGGTGCCCGGCAGAGGGAGTTGGGCACAAAGGATGGCCTGTTTCCAGGGGTAAGTAAAGTCAGCTGCCCAGTTGCCTGATGTCAGTTTGTAGGAGGCCTTTGGCCCTCCATGGGAAGCCAGGCTTCCTGCTTGTGGCAGCTTGCATGTGGAAGAAATCCTGTTCCGTTCGGGATTGTAGGTGCACGGAGCCGGGTGCCCAGCAGAGGGAGTTGGCAACAAAGGATGGCCTGTTTCCAGGGGTAAGTAAAGTCAGCTGCCCAGGTGCCTGATGTCAGTTTGTAGGGGGCCTTTGGCCCTCCAAGGGAAGCCAGGCTTCCAGCTTGTGGCAGCTTGCATCTGGAAGAAATCCTGTTCCATTCGGGATTGTAGGTGGCCGAGGCCTTGTGCCCGGCAGAGGGAGTTGGGAACAAAGGATGGCCTGTTTCCAGGGGTAAGTAAAGTCAGCTGCCCAGGTGCCTGATGTCAGTTTGCAGGTGGCAATTGTTCCTCCATGAGAAGCCAGGCTTCCTGCTTGTGGCAGCTTGCATCTGGAAGAAATGCTGTTCCGTTCGGGATTGTAGGTGGCCGAGGCCAGGTGCCCGGCAGAGGGAGTTGGGAACAAAGGAAGGCCTGTTTCCAGGGGTAAGTAAAGTTAGCTGCCCAGGTGCCTGGTGTCAGTTTCTAGGACGCCTTTGGCCCTCCAAGGGAAGCTAGTCTTCCAGTTTGTGGCAGCTTGCATCTGGAAGAAATGCTGTTCTGCTCGGGATTGTAGGTGGCCGAGGCCAGGTGCCCGGCAGAGGGAGTTGGGCACAAATGATGGCCTGTTTCCAGGGGTAAGTAAAGTCAGCTGCCCAGGTGCCTGATGTCAGTTTGTAGGAGGCCTTTGGCCCTCCATGGGAAGCCAGGCTTCCAGCTTGTGGCAGCTTGCATCTGGAAGAAATCCTGTTCCGTTCGGGATTGTAGGTGGCCGAGGCCAGGAGCCCGGCAGAGGGAGTTGGGCACAAAGGATTGCCTCCTTCCAGGGGTAAGTAAAGTCAGCTGCCCAGGTGCCTGATGTCAGTTTGTAGGAGGCCTTTGGCCCTCCATGGGAAGCCAGGCTTCCAGCTTGTGGCAGCTTCCATCTGGAAGAAATCCTGTTCCGTTCGGGATTGTAGGTGGCCGAGGCCAGGAGCCCGGCGGAGGGAGTTGGGCACAAATGATGGCCTGTTTCAAGGGGTAAGTAAAGTCAGCTGCCCAGGTGCCTGATGTCAGTTTGTAGGAGGCCTTTGGCCCTCCAAGGGAAGCCAGGCTTCCAGCTTGTGGCAGCTTGCATCTGGAAGAAATCCTGTTATGTTTGGGATTGTAGGTGGCCGAGGCCTGGTGCCCGGCAGAGGGCGTTGGGCACAAAGGATGGCCTGTTTCCAGAGGTAAGTAAAGTCAGCTGCCCAGGTGTCTGATGTCAGTTTGCAGGTGGCAATTTTTTCTCCATGGGAAACCAGGCTTCCAGCTTGTGGCAGCTTGCATGTGGAAGAAATCCTGTTCCGTTCGGGATTGTAGGTGGCCGAGGCCTGCTGCCCGGCAGAGGGAGTTGGGCACAAAGGATGGCCTGTTTCCAGGGGTAAGTAAAGTCAGCTGCCCAGGTGCCTGATGTCAGTTTGTAGGAGGCCTTTCGCCCTCCAAGGGAAGCTAGTCTTCCAGTTTGTGGCTGCTTGCATCTGGAAGAAATCCTGTTCCGTTTGGGATTGTAGGTGGCCGACCCCTGCTGCCCGGCAGAGGGATTTGGGCACAAAGGATGGCCTGTTTCCAGAAGTAAGTAAAGTCAGCTGCCCAGGTGCCTGATGTCAGTTTGTACGAGGCCTTTGGCCCTCCATGGGAAGCTAGTCTTCCAGTTTGTGGCAGCTTGCATCTGGAAGAAGTCCTGTTCCATTCGGGATTGTAGGTGGCCGAGGCCAGGTGTCCGGCACAGGGAGTTGGGCACAATGCATGGCCTGTTTCCAGGGGTATGTAAAGTCAGCTGCCCAGGTGCCTGATGTCGATTTATAGCAGGCCTTTGGCCCTCTAAGAGAAGGTAGTCTTCCAGTTTGTGGCAGCTTGCATCTAGAAGAAATCCTGTTCCGTTTAGGATCGTAGGTGGCCGAGGCCTGGTGCCCGGCAGAGGGAGTTGGGAACAAAGGATGGCCTCTTTCCAGGGGTAAGTAAAGTCAGCTGCCCAGGTGCCTGGTGTCAGTTTGTAGGAGGCCTTTGGCCCTCCAAGTGAAGCTAGTCTTCCAGTTTGTGGCAGCTTGCATCTGGAAGAAATCCTGTTCCGTTCGGGATTGTATGTGGCCGAGGCCAGGTGCCCGGCAGAGTGAGTTGGGCACAAATGATGGCCTGTTTCCAGGGGTAAGTAAAGTCAGCTACCGAGGTGCCTGATGTCAGTTTGTAGGAGGCCTTTGGCCCTCCAAGGGAAGCCAAGCTTCCAGCTTGTGGCAGCTTGCATGTGGAAGAAATCCTGTTCCATTCGGGATTGTAGGTGGCCGAGGCCTTGTGCCCGGCAGAGGGAGTTGGGCACAAAGGATGGCCTGTTTCCAGGGGTAAGTAAAGTCAGCTGCCCAGGTGCCTGATATCAGTTTGTAGGAGGCCTTTGGCCCTCTAAGGGAAACTAGTCTTCCAGTCTGTGGCCGCTTGCATCTGGAAGAAATGCTGTTCCGTTTGGGACTGTAGGTGGCCGACGCCTGGTGCCCGGCAGAGGGAGTTGGGCACAAAGATGGCCTGTTTCCTGAGGTAAGTAAAGTCTGCAGCCCAGGTGCCTGATGTCAGTTTGTAGGAGGCTTTTGGCCCTCCATGGAAAGCAAGTCTTCCAGTTTGTGGTAGCTTGAATCTGGAAGAAGTCCAGTACCGTTCGGGATTGTAGGTGGCCGAGGCCAGGTGCCCGGCAGAGGGAGTTGGGCACAAAGGATGGCCTGTTTCCAGGGGTAAGTAAAGTCAGCTGCCCAGTTGCCTGATGTCAGTTTGTAGGAGGCCTTTGGCCCTCCATGGGAAGCCAGGCTTCCTGCTTGTGGCAGCTTGCATGTGGAAGAAATCCTGTTCCGTTCAGGATTGTAGGTGCACGGAGCAGGGTGCCCAGCAGAGGGAGATGGCAACAAAGGATGGCCTGTTTCCAGGGGTGAGTAAAGTCAGCTGCCCAGGTGCCTGATGTCAGTTTGTAGGAGGCCTTTGGCCCTCCAAGGGAAGCCAGGCTTCCAGCTTGTGGCAGCTTGCATCTGGAAGAAATCCTGTTCCATTCGGGATTGTAGGTGGCCGAGGCCTTGTGCCCGGCAGAGGGAGTTGGGCACAAAGGATGGCCTGTTTCCAGGGGTAAGTAAAGTCAGCTGCCCAGGTGCCTGATGTCAGTTTGCAGGTGGCAATTGTTCCTCCATGAGAAGCCAGGCTTCCTGCTTGTGGCAGCTTGCATCTGGAAGAAATGCTGTTCCGTTCGGGATTGTAGGTGGCCGAGGCCAGGTGCCCGGCAGAGGGAGTTGGGAACAAAGGAAGGCCTGTTTCCAGGGGTAAGTAAAGTTAGCTGCCCAGGTGCCTGGTGTCAGTTTGTAGGACGCCTTTGGCCCTCCAAGGGAAGCTAGTCTTCCAGTTTGTGGCAGCTTGCATCTGGAAGAAATGCTGTTCTGCTCGGGATTGTAGGTGGCCGAGGCCAGGTGCCCGGCAGAGGGAGTTGGGCACAAATGATGGCCTGTTTCCAGGGGTAAGTAAAGTCAGCTGCCCAGGTGCCTGATGTCAGTTTATAGGAGGCCTTTGGCCCTCCATGGGAAGCCAGGCTTCCAGCTTGTGGCAGCTTGCATCTGGAAGAAATCCTGTTCCGTTCGGGATTGTAGGTGGCCGAGGCCAGGAGCCCGGCAGAGGGAGTTGGGCACAAAGGATTGCCTCCTTCCAGGGGTAAGTAAAGTCAGCTGCCCAGGTGCCTGATGTCAGTTTGTAGGAGGCCTTTGGCCCTCCATGGGAAGCCAGGCTTCCAGCTTGTGGCAGCTTGCATCTGGAAGAAATCCTGTTCCGTTCGGGATTGTAGGTGGCCGAGGCCAGGAGCCCGGCAGAGGGAGTTGGGCACAAAGGATGGCCTGTTTCCAGGGGTAAGTAAAGTCAGCTGCCCAGGTGCCTGATGTCAGTTTGTAGGAGGCCTTTGGCCCTCCAAGGGAAGCCAGGCTTCCAGCTTGTGGCAGCTTGCATCTGGAAGAAATCCTGTTCCGTTTGGGATTGTAGGTGGCCGAGGCCTGGTACCCGTCAGAGGGCCTTGGGCACAAATGATGGCCTGTTTCCAGGGGTAAGTAAAATCAGATGCCCAGGTGCCTGATATCAGTTTGTAGGAGGCCTTTGGCCCTTCAAGGGAAACTAGTCTTCCAGTTTGTGGCAGCTTGCATCTGGAAAAAATCCTGTTCCATTCGGGATTGTAGGTGGCCAAGGCCAGGTGCCCGGCAGAGGGAGTAGGGCACAAAGGATGGCCTGTTTCCATGGGTAAGTAAAGTCAGCTGCCCAGGTGCCTGATGTCAGTTTGTAGGAGGCCTTTGGCCCTCCATGGGAAGCTAGTCTTCCAGTTTGTGGCAGCTTGCATCTGGAAGAAGTCCTGTTCCATTCGGGATTGTAGGTGGCCGAGGCCAGGTGCCCGGCACAGGGAGTTGGGCACAAAGGATGGCCTGTTTCCAGGGGTAAGTAAAGTCAGCTGCCCAGGTGCCTGATGTCAGTTTGTAGGAGGCCTTTGGCCCTCTAAGAGAAGGTAGTCTTCCAGTTTGTGGCAGCTTGCATCTGGAAGAAATCCTGTTCCGTTTAGGATCGTAGGTGGCCGAGGCCAGGTGCCCGGCAGAGGGAGTTGGGAACAAAGGATGGCCTGTTTCCAGGGGTAAGTAAAGTCAGCTGCCCAGGTGTCTGATGTCAGTTTGCAGGTGGCAATTTTTTCTCCATGGGAAACCAGGCTTCCAGCTTGTGGCAACTTGCATGTGGAAGAAATCCTGTTCCGTTCGGGATTGTAGGTGCACGGAGCCGGGTGCCCGGCAGAGGGCGTTGGGCACAAATGCTGGTTTGTTTCCAGGGGTAAGTAAAATCAGCTGCCCAGGTGCCTGATATCAGTTTGTAGGAGGCCTTTGGCCCTTCAAGGGAAGCTAGTCTTCCAGTTTGTGGCAGCTTGCATCTGGAAGAAGTCCTGTTCCATTCGGGATTGTAGGTGGCCGAGGCCAGGTGCCCGGCACAGGGAGTTGGGCACAAAGGATGGCCTGTTTCCAGGGGTAAGTAAAGTCAGCTGCCCAGGTGCCTGATGTCGATTTGTAGCAGGCCTTTGGCCCTCTAAGAGAAGGTAGTCTTCCAGTTTGTGGCAGCTTGCATGTGGAAGAAATCCTGTTCCGTTCAGGATTGTAGGTGCACGGAGCAGGGTGCCCAGCAGAGGGAGATGGCAACAAAGGATGGCCTGTTTCCAGGGGTGAGTAAAGTCAGCTGCCCAGGTGCCTGATGTCAGTTTGTAGGAGGCCTTTGGCCCTCCAAGGGAAGCCAGGCTTCCAGCTTGTGGCAGCTTGCATCTGGAAGAAATCCTGTTCCATTCGGGATTGTAGGTGGCCGAGGCCTTGTGCCCGGCAGAGGGAGTTGGGCACAAAGGATGGCCTGTTTCCAGGGGTAAGTAAAGTCAGCTGCCCAGGTGCCTGATGTCAGTTTGCAGGTGGCAATTGTTCCTCCATGAGAAGCCAGGCTTCCTGCTTGTGGCAGCTTGCATCTGGAAGAAATGCTGTTCCGTTCGGGATTGTAGGTGGCCGAGGCCAGGTGCCCGGCAGAGGGAGTTGGGAACAAAGGAAGGCCTGTTTCCAGGGGTAAGTAAAGTTAGCTGCCCAGGTGCCTGGTGTCAGTTTGTAGGACGCCTTTGGCCCTCCAAGGGAAGCTAGTCTTCCAGTTTGTGGCAGCTTGCATCTGGAAGAAATGCTGTTCTGCTCGGGATTGTAGGTGGCCGAGGCCAGGTGCCCGGCAGAGGGAGTTGGGCACAAATGATGGCCTGTTTCCAGGGGTAAGTAAAGTCAGCTGCCCAGGTGCCTGATGTCAGTTTATAGGAGGCCTTTGGCCCTCCATGGGAAGCCAGGCTTCCAGCTTGTGGCAGCTTGCATCTGGAAGAAATCCTGTTCCGTTCGGGATTGTAGGTGGCCGAGGCCAGGAGCCCGGCAGAGGGAGTTGGGCACAAAGGATTGCCTCCTTCCAGGGGTAAGTAAAGTCAGCTGCCCAGGTGCCTGATGTCAGTTTGTAGGAGGCCTTTGGCCCTCCATGGGAAGCCAGGCTTCCAGCTTGTGGCAGCTTGCATCTGGAAGAAATCCTGTTCCGTTCGGGATTGTAGGTGGCCGAGGCCAGGAGCCCGGCAGAGGGAGTTGGGCACAAAGGATGGCCTGTTTCCAGGGGTAAGTAAAGTCAGCTGCCCAGGTGCCTGATGTCAGTTTGTAGGAGGCCTTTGGCCCTCCAAGGGAAGCCAGGCTTCCAGCTTGTGGCAGCTTGCATCTGGAAGAAATCCTGTTCCGTTTGGGATTGTAGGTGGCCGAGGCCTGGTACCCGTCAGAGGGCCTTGGGCACAAATGATGGCCTGTTTCCAGGGGTAAGTAAAATCAGATGCCCAGGTGCCTGATATCAGTTTGTAGGAGGCCTTTGGCCCTTCAAGGGAAACTAGTCTTCCAGTTTGTGGCAGCTTGCATCTGGAAAAAATCCTGTTCCATTCGGGATTGTAGGTGGCCAAGGCCAGGTGCCCGGCAGAGGGAGTAGGGCACAAAGGATGGCCTGTTTCCATGGGTAAGTAAAGTCAGCTGCCCAGGTGCCTGATGTCAGTTTGTAGGAGGCCTTTGGCCCTCCATGGGAAGCTAGTCTTCCAGTTTGTGGCAGCTTGCATCTGGAAGAAATCCTGTTCCGTTTAGGATCGTAGGTGGCCGAGGCCAGGTGCCCGGCAGAGGGAGTTGGGAACAAAGGATGGCCTGTTTCCAGGGGTAAGTAAAGTCAGCTGCCCAGGTGTCTGATGTCAGTTTGCAGGTGGCAATTTTTTCTCCATGGGAAACCAGGCTTCCAGCTTGTGGCAACTTGCATGTGGAAGAAATCCTGTTCCGTTCGGGACTGTAGGTGCACGGAGCCGGGTGCCCGGCAGAGGGCGTTGGGCACAAATGCTGGTTTTTTTCCAGGGGTAAGTAAAATCAGCTGCCCAGGTGCCTGATATCAGTTTGTAGGAGGCCTTTGGCCCTTCAAGGGAAGCTAGTCTTCCAGTTTGTGGCAGCTTGCATCTGGAAGAAGTCCTGTTCCATTCGGGATTGTAGGTGGCCGAGGCCAGGTGCCCGGCAGAGGGAGTTGGGCACAAAGGATGGCCTGTTTCCAGGGGTAAGTAAAGTCAGCTGCCCAGGTGCCTGATGTCGATTTGTAGCAGGCCTTTGGCCCTCTAAGAGAAGGTAGTCTTCCAGTTTGTGGCAGCTTGCATCTGGAAGAAATCCTGTTCCGTTTAGGATCGTAGGTGGCCGAGGCCTGGTGCCCGGCAGAGGGAGTTGGGAACAAAGGATGGCCTCTTTCCAGGGGTAAGTAAAGTCAGCTGCCCAGGTGCCTGATGTCAGTTTGCAGGTGGCAATTCTTCCTCCATGAGAAGCCAGGCTTCCTGCTTGTGGCAGCTTGCATCTGGAAGAAATGCTGTTCCGTTCGGGATTGTAGGTGGCCGAGGCCAGGTGCCCGGCAGAGGGAGTTGGGAACAAAGGAAGGCCTGTTTCCAGGGGTAAGTAAAGTTAGCTGCCCAGGTGCCTGGTGTCAGTTTGTAGGACGCCTTTGGCCCTCCAAGGGAAGCAAGTCTTCCAGTTTGTGGCAGCTTGCATCTGGAAGAAATGCTGTTCTGCTCGGGATTGTAGGTGGCCGAGGCCAGGTGCCCGGCAGAGGGAGTTGGGCACAAATGATGGCCTGTTTCCAGGGGTAAGTAAAGTCAGCTGCCCAGGTGCCTGATGTCAGTTTATAGGAGGCCTTTGGCCCTCCATGGGAAGCCAGGCTTCCAGCTTGTGGCAGCTTGCATCTGGAAGAAATCCTGTTCCGTTCGGGATTGTAGGTGGCCGAGGCCAGGAGCCCGGCAGAGGGAGTTGGGCACAAAGGATTGCCTCCTTCCAGGGGTAAGTAAAGTCAGCTGCCCAGGTGCCTGATGTCAGTTTGTAGGAGGCCTTTGGCCCTCCATGGGAAGCCAGGCTTCCAGCTTGTGGCAGCTTGCATCTGGAAGAAATCCTGTTCCGTTCGGGATTGTAGGTGGCCGAGGCCAGGAGCCCGGCAGAGGGAGTTGGGCACAAAGGATGGCCTGTTTCCAGGGGTAAGTAAAGTCAGCTGCCCAGGTGCCTGATGTCAGTTTGTAGGAGGCCTTTGGCCCTCCAAGGGAAGCCAGGCTTCCAGCTTGTGGCAGCTTGCATCTGGAAGAAATCCTGTTCCGTTTGGGATTGTAGGTGGCCGAGGCCTGGTACCCGTCAGAGGGCCTTGGGCACAAATGATGGCCTGTTTCCAGGGGTAAGTAAAATCAGATGCCCAGGTGCCTGATATCAGTTTGTAGGAGGCCTTTGGCCCTTCAAGGGAAACTAGTCTTCCAGTTTGTGGCAGCTTGCATCTGGAAAAAATCCTGTTCCATTCGGGATTGTAGGTGGCCAAGGCCAGGTGCCCGGCAGAGGGATTAGGGCACAAATGATGGCCTGTTTCCATGGGTAAGTAAAGTCAGCTGCCCAGGTGCCTGATGTCAGTTTGTAGGAGGCCTTTGGCCCTCCATGGGAAGCTAGTCTTCCAGTTTGTGGCAGCTTGCATCTGGAAGAAGTCCTGTTCCATTCGGGATTGTAGGTGGCCGAGGCCAGGTGCCCGGCACAGGGAGTTGGGCACAAAGGATGGCCTGTTTCCAGGGGTAAGTAAAGTCAGCTGCCCAGGTGCCTGATGTCAGTTTGTAGGAGGCCTTTGGCCCTCTAAGAGAAGGTAGTCTTCCAGTTTGTGGCAGCTTGCATCTGGAAGAAATCCTGTTCCGTTTAGGATCGTAGGTGGCCGAGGCCAGGTGCCCGGCAGAGGGAGTTGGGAACAAAGGATGGCCTGTTTCCAGGGGTAAGTAAAGTCAGCTGCCCAGGTGTCTGATGTCAGTTTGCAGGTGGCAAATTTTTCTCCATGGGAAACCAGGCTTCCAGCTTGTGGCAACTTGCATGTGGAAGAAATCCTGTTCCGTTCGGGACTGTAGGTGCACGGAGCCGGGTGCCCGGCAGAGGGCGTTGGGCACAAATGCTGGTTTGTTTCCAGGGGTAAGTAAAATCAGCTGCCCAGGTGCCTGATATCAGTTTGTAGGAGGCCTTTGGACCTTCAAGGGAAGCTAGTCTTCCAGTTTGTGGCAGCTTGCATCTGGAAGAAGTCCTGTTCCATTCGGGATTGTAGGTGGCCGAGGCCAGGTGCCCGGCACAGGGAGTTGGGCACAAAGGATGGCCTGTTTCCAGGGGTAAGTAAAGTCAGCTGCCCAGGTGCCTGATGTCGATTTGTAGCAGGCCTTTGGCCCTCTAAGAGAAGGTAGTCTTCCAGTTTGTGGCAGCTTGCATCTGGAAGAAATCCTGTTCCGTTTAGGATCGTAGGTGGCCGAGGCCTGGTGCCCGGCAGAGGGAGTTGGGAACAAAGGATGGCCTCTTTCCAGGGGTAAGTAAAGTCAGCTGCCCAGGTGCCTGATGTCAGTTTATAGGAGGCCTTTGGCCCTCCAAGGGAAGCAAGTCTTCCAGTTTGTGGCAGCTTGCATCTGGAAGAAATCCTGTTCCGTTCGGGATTGTAGGTGGCCGAGGCCAGGTGCCCGGCAGAGGGAGTTGGGAACAAATGATGGCCTGTTTCCAGGGGTAAGTAAAGTCAGCTGCCCAGGTGCCTGATGTCAGTTTGTTGCAGGCCTATGGCCCCCCAAGTGATGCTAGTCCTCCTGCTCAAGGCAGCTTGCATCTTGAAAAAATCCTGTTCCATTCAAGATTGTAGGTTGCTGAAGGCGGGTGCCCAGCAGAGGGAGTTGGGAACAAAGGATGGCCTGTTTTTAGGGGTAAGTAAAGTCAGCTGCCCAGGTGCCTGATGTCAGTTTGTAGGACGCCTTTGGCCCTCCATGGGAAGCCAGGCTTCCTGCTTGTGGCAGCTTGCATCTGGAAGAAATCCTGGTCCGTTCGGGATTGTAGGTGGCCGGAGCCGGGTGCCCAGCTGAGGGAGTTGGGCACAAAGGATGGCCTGTTTCCAGGGGTAAGTAAAGTCAGCTGCCCAGGTGCCTGATGTCAGTTTGTAGGAGGCTTTTGGCCCTCCATGGGAAGCCAGGCTTCCTGCTTGTGGCAGCTTGCATGTGGAAGAAATCCTGTTCCGTTCGGGATTGTAGGTGCACGGAGCCGGGTGCCCGGCAGAGGGAGTTGGGAACAAAGGATGGCCTGTTTCCAGGGGTAAGTAAAGTCAGCTGCCCAGGTGCCTGATGTCAGTTTGTAGCAGGCCTTTGGCCCTCCAAGGGAAGCCAGGCTTCCAGCTTGTGGCAGCTTGCATCTGGAAGAAATCCTGTTCCGTTTGGGATTGTAGGTGGCCGAGGCCTGGTGCCCGGCAGAGGGAGTTGGGCACAAATGATGGCCTGTTTCCAGGGGTAAGTAAAGTCAGCTGCCCAGGTGCCTGATGATAGCTTGCAGGTGGCAATTTTTTCTCCATGGGAAACCAGGCTTCCTGCTTGTGGCAGCTTGCATCTGGAAGAAATCCTGTTCCGTTCGGGATTGTAGGTGCACGGAGACGGGTGCCCGGCTGAGGGAGTTGGGAACAAAGGATGGTCTGTTTCCAGGGGTCAGTAAAGTCAGCTGCCCAGGTGCCTGGTGTCAGTTTGTAGGAGGCCTTTGGCCCTCTAAGTGAAGCAAGTCTTCCAGTTTGTGGCAGCTTGCATCTGGAAGAAGTCCTGTTCCGTTCGGGATTGTAGGTGGCCGAGACCAGGTGCCCGGCAGAGGGAGTTGGGCACAAAGGATGGCCTGTTTCCAGGGGTAAGTAAAGTCCGCTGCCCAGATGCCTGATGTCAATTTGTTGCAGGCCTATGGGCCCCCAAGTGATGCTAGTCTTCCTGTTCAAGGCAGCTTGCATCTGGAAAAAATCCTGTTCCGTTCAAGATTGTAGGTGCCTGAAGCCGGGTGCCCGGCAGAGGGAGTTGGGAACAAATGATGGCCTGTTTTTAGGGGTAAGTAAAGTCAGCTGCCCAGGTGCCTGATGTCAGTTTGCAGGTGGCAATTGTTCCTCCATTGGAAGCCAGGCTTCCTGCTTGTGGCAGCTTGCATCTGGAAGAAATCCTGTTCCGTTCGGGATTGTAGGTGGCCGGAGCCGGGTGCCCTGCTGAGGGAGTTGGGAACAAAGGATGGCCTGTTTCCAGGGGTAAGTAAAGTCAGCTGCCCAGGTGCCTGATGTCAGTTTGTAGGAGGCCTTTGGCCATTCTAGGGAAACTAGCCTTCCAGTTTGTGGCAGCTTTCATCTGGTAGAAATCCTGTTCCATTCGGGATTGTAGGTGGTCGAGGCCAGGTGCCTGGCAGAGGGAGTTGGGCACAAAGGATGGCCTGTTTCCAGTGGTTAGTAAAGTCAGCTGCCCAGGTGCCTGGTGTCAGTTTGTAGGAGGCCTTTGGCCCTCCAAGGGAAGCCAGGCTTCCTGCTTGTGGCAGCTTGCATCTGGAAGAAATCCTGTTCCATTTGGGATTGTAGGTGGGCGAGGCCTGGTGCCCGGCAGAGGGAGTTGGGCACAAAGGATGGCCTGTTTCCAGGGGTAAGTAAAGTCACCTGCCAAGGTGCCTGATGTCAGTTTGTAGCAGGCCTTTGGCCCGCTAAGGGAAGGTAGTCTTCCAGTTTGTGGCAGCTTGCATCTGGAAGAAATCCTGTTCCGTTCTGGATTGTAGGTGGCCGAGGCCAGGTGCCCGGCAGAGGGAGTTGGGCACAAATGATGGCCTGTTTCCAGGGGTAAGTAAAGTCAACTGCCCAGGTGCCTGATGTCAGTTTGTAGGAGGCCTTTGGCCCTTCAAGGGAAACTAGTCTTCCAGTTTGTGGCGGCTTGCATCTGGAAGAAATCCTGATCCGATCGGGATTGCAGGTAACCAAGGCCATGTGCCCGGCAGAGGGAGTTGGGCACAAATGATGGCCTGTTTCCAGGGGTAAGTAAAGTCAGCTGCCCAGGTGCCTGATGTCAGTTTGTAGGAGGCCTTTGGCCCTCCAAGAGCAGCCAGGCTTCCGGCTTGTGGCAGCTTGCATCTTGAAGAAATCCTGTTCCGTTTGGGATCGTAGGTGGCCGAGGCCTGGTGCCTGGCTAAGGGAGTTGGGAACAAAGGATGGCCTGTTTCCAGGGGTAAGTAAAGTCAGCTGCCCAGTTGCCTGATGTCAGTTTGTAGGAGGCCTTTGGCCCTCCAAGGGAAGCAAGTCTTCCAGTTTGTGGCAGCTTGCATCTGGAAGAAATCCTGTTCCGTTCTGGATTGTAGGTGGCCGAGGCCAGGTGCCCGGCAGAGGGAGTTGGGCACAAAGGATGGCCTGTTTCCAGGGGTAAGTAAAGTCAGCTGCCCAGGTGCCTGATGTCAGTTTGTAGGAGGCCTTTGGCCCTACAAGGGAAGCCAGGCTTCCAGCTTGTGGCAGCTTGCATCTGGAAGAAATCCTGTTCCGTTTGGGATTGTAGGTGGCCGAGGCCTGGTGCCCGGCAGAGGGACTTGGGCACAAATGATGGCCTGTTTCCAGGGGTAAGTAAAGTCAACTGACCAGGTGCCTGATGTCAGTTTGTAGGAGGCCTTTGGCCCTTCAAGGGAAACTAGTCTTCCAGTTTGTGGCGGCTTGCATCTGGAAGAAATCCTGATCCGATCGGGATTGCAGGTAACCAGGGCCACGTGCCCGGCAGAGGGAGTTGGGCACAAATGATGGCCTGTTTCCAGGGGTAAGTAAAGTCAGCTGCCCAGGTGCCTGATGTCAGTTTGTAGGAGGCCTTTGGCCCTCCAAGAGCAGCCAGGCTTCCGGCTTGTGGCAGCTTGCATCTTGAAGAAATCCTGTTCAGTTTGGGATTGTAGGTGGCCGAGGCCTGGTGCCTGGCTAAGGGAGTTGGGAACAAAGGATGGCCTGTTTCCAGGGGTAAGTAAAGTCAGCTGCCCAGGTGCCTGATGTCAGTTTGTAGGAGGCCTTTGGCCCTCCAAGGGAAGCAAGTCTTCCAGTTTGTGGCAGCTTGCATCTGGAAGAAATCCTGTTCCGTTCTGGATTGTAGGTGGCCGAGGCCAGGTGCCCGGCAGAGGGAGTTGGGCACAAATGATGGACTGTTTCCAGGGGTTAGTAAAGTCAGCTGCCCAGGTCCCTGGTGTCAGTTTGTAGGAGGCCTTTGGCCCTCCAAGGGAAGCCAGGCTTCCAGCTTGTGGCAGCTTGCATCTGGAAGAAATCCTGTTCCGTTCGGGATTGTAGGTGGCCGATGCCTGGTGCCCGGCAGAGGGAGTTGGGCACAAAGGGTGGCCTGTTTCCAGGGGTAAGTAAAGTCACCTGCCAAGTGCCTGATGTCAGTTTGTAGCAGGCCTTTGGCCCGCTAAGGGAAACTAGTCTTCCAGTTTGTGGCAGCTTGCATCTGGAAGAAATCCTGCTCCGTTCTGGATTGTTGGTGGCCGAGGCCAGGTGCCCGGCAGAGGGAGTTGGGCACATAGGATGGCCTGTTTCCAGGGGTAAGTAAAGTCAGCTGCCCAGGTGCCTGATGTCAGTTGGCAGATGGCAATTGTTCCTCCATGGGAAGCCAGGCTTCCAGCTTGTGGCAGCTTGCATCTGGAAGAAATCCTGTTCCGTTCAGGATTGTAGGTGGCCGAGGCTAGGTGCCCGGCAGTGGGAGTTGGGCACAAATGATGGACTGTTTCCAGGGGTAAGTAAAGTCAGCTGCCCAGGTGCCTGATGTCAGTTTGTAGGAGGCCTTTGGCCCTCCAAGGGAAGCCAGGCTTCCAGCATGTGGCTGCTTGCATCTGGAAGAAATCCTGTTCCGTTTGGGATTGTAGTTGGCCGAGGCCAGGTGCCCGGCAGAGGGAGTTGGTCACAAATGATGGCCTGTTTCCAGAGGTAAGTAAAGTCAACTGCCCAGGTGCCTGATGTCAGTTTGTAGGAGGCCTTTGGCCCTTCAAGGGAAACTAGTCTTCCAGTTTGTGGCAGCTTGCATCTGGAAGAAATCCTGATCCGATCGGGATTGCAGGTAGCCAAGGCCACGTGCCCGGCAGAGGGAGTTGGGCAAAAATGATGGCCTGTTTCCAGGGGTAAGTAAAGTCAGCTGCCCAGGTGCCTGATGTCAGTTTGTAGGAGGCCTTTGGCCCTCCAAGAGCAGCCAGGCTTCCGGCTTGTGGCAGCTTGCATCTTGAAAAATCCTGTTCCGTTTGGGATCGTAGGTGGCCGAGGCCTGGTGCCTCGCTAAGGGAGTTGGGAACAAAGGATGGCCTGTTTCCAGGGGTAAGTAAAGTCAGCTGCCCAGGTGCCTGATGTCAGTTTGTAGGAGGACTTTGGCCCTCCAAGGGAAGCAAGTCTTCCAGTTTGTGGCAGCTTGCATCTGGAAGAAATCCTGTTCCGTTCTGGATTGTAGGTGGCCGAGGCCAGGCGCCCGGCAGAGGGAGTTGGGCACAAAGGATGGCCTGTTTCCAGGGGTAAGTAAAGTCAGCTGCCCAGGTGCCTGATGTCAGTTGGCAGATGGCAATTGTTCTTCCATGGGAAGCCAGGCTTCCAGCTTGTGGCAGCTTGCATCTGGAAGAAATCCTGTTCCGTTCAGGATTGTAGGTGGCCGAGGCTAGGTGCCCGGCAGTGGGAGTTGGGCACAAATGATGGCCTGTTTCCAGGGGTAAGTAAAGTCAGCTGCCCAGGTGCCTGATGTCAGTTTGTAGGAGGCCTTTGGCCATTCTAGGGAAACTAGCCTTCCAGTTTGTGGCAGCTTTCATCTGGTAGAAATCCTGTTCCGTTCGGGATTGTAGGTGGTCGAGGCCAGGTGCCTGGCAGAGGGAGTTGGGCACAAAGGATGGCCTGTTTCCAGTGGTTAGTAAAGTCAGCTGCCCAGGTGCCTGGTGTCAGTTTGTAGGAGGCCTTTGGCCCTCCAAGGGAAGCCAGGCTTCCTGCTTGTGGCAGCTTGCATCTGGAAGAAATCCTTTTACGTTTGGGATTGTAGGTGGCCGAGGCCTGGTGCCCGGCAGAGGGAGTTGGGCACAAAGGATGGCCTGTTTCCAGGGGTAAGTAAAGTCACCTGCCCAGGTGCCTGATGTCAGTTTGTAGCAGGCCTTTGGCCCGCTAAGGGAAGGTAGTCTTCCAGTTTGTGGCAGCTTGCATCTGGAAGAAATCCTGTTCCGTTCTGGATTGTAGGTGGCCGAGGCCAGGTGCCCGGCAGAGGGAGTTGGGCACAAATGATGGCCTGTTTCCAGGGGTAAGTAAAGTCAACTGCCCAGGTGCCTGATGTCAGTTTGTAGGAGGCCTTTGGCCCTTCAAGGGAAACTAGTCTTCCAGTTTGTGGCGGCTTGCATCTGGAAGAAATCCTGATCCGATCGGGATTGCAGGTAACCAAGGCCATGTGCCCGGCAGAGGGAGTTGGGCACAAATGATGGCCTGTTTCCAGGGGTAAGTAAAGTCAGCTGCCCAGGTGCCTGATGTCAGTTTGTAGGAGGCCTTTGGCCCTCCAAGAGCAGCCAGGCTTCCGGCTTGTGGCAGCTTGCATCTTGAAGAAATCCTGTTCCGTTTGGGATCGTAGGTGGCCGAGGCCTGGTGCCTGGCTAAGGGAGTTGGGAACAAAGGATGGCCTGTTTCCAGGGGTAAGTAAAGTCAGCTGCCCAGGTGCCTGATGTCAGTTTGTAGGAGGCCTTTGGCCCTCCAAGGGAAGCAAGTCTTCCAGTTTGTGGCAGCTTGCATCTGGAAGAAATCCTGTTCCGTTCTGGATTGTAGGTGGCCGAGGCCAGGTGCCCGGCAGAGGGAGTTGGGCACAAAGGATGGCCTGTTTCCAGGGGTAAGTAAAGTCAGCTGCCCAGGTGCCTGATGTCAGTTTGTAGGAGGCCTTTGGCCCTCCAAGGGAAGCCAGGCTTCCAGCTTGTGGCAGCTTGCATCTGGAAGAAATCCTGTTCCGTTTGGGATTGTAGGTGGCCGAGGCCTGGTGCCCGGCAGAGTGAGTTGGGCACAAATGATGACCTGTTTCCAGGGGTAAGTAAAGTCAGCTGCCCAGGTGCCTGATGTCAGTTTGTAGGAGGCCTTTGGCCCTTCTAGGGAAACTAGTCTTCCAGTTTGTGGCAGCTTGCATCTGGTAGAAATCCTGTTCCATTCGGGATTGTAGGTGGCCGAGGCCAGGTGCCCGGCAGAGGGAGTTGGGCACAAATGATGGACTGTTTCCAGGGGTTAGTAAAGTCAGCTGCCCAGGTGCCTGGTGTCAGTTTGTAGGAGGCCTTTGGCCCTCCAAGGGAAGCCAGGCTTCCAGCTTGTGGCAGCTTGCATCTGGAAGAAATCCTGTTCCGTTTGGGATTGTAGGTGGCCGATGCCTGGTGCCCGGCAGAGGGAGTTGGGCACAAAGGGTGGCCTGTTTCCAGGGGTAAGTAAAGTCACCTGCCCAGGTGCCTGATGTCAGTTTGTAGCAGGCCTTTGGCCCGCTAAGGGAAACTAGTCTTCCAGTTTGTGGCAGCTTGCATCTGGAAGACATCCTGCTCCGTTCTGGATTGTAGGTGGCCGAGGCCAGGTGCCCGGCAGAGGGAGTTGGGCACATAGGATGGCCTGTTTCCAGGGGTAAGTAAAGTCAGCTGCCCAGGTGCCTGATGTCAGTTGGCAGATGGCAATTGTTCCTCCATGGGAAGCCAGGCTTCCAGCTTGTGGCAGCTTGCATCTGGAAGAAATCCTGTTCCGTTCAGGATTGTAGGTGGCCGAGGCTAGGTGCCCGGCAGTGGGAGTTGGGCACAAATGATGGACTGTTTCCAGGGGTAAGTAAAGTCAGCTGCCCAGGTGCCTGATGTCAGTTTGTAGGAGGCCTTTGGCCCTCCAAGGGAAGCCAGGCTTCCAGCATGTGGCTGCTTGCATCTGGAAGAAATCCTGTTCCGTTTGGGATTGTAGTTGGCCGAGGCCAGGTGCCCGGCAGAGGGAGTTGGTCACAAATGATGGCCTGTTTCCAGAGGTAAGTAAAGTCAACTGCCCAGGTGCCTGATGTCAGTTTGTAGGAGGCCTTTGGCCCTTCAAGGGAAACTAGTCTTCCAGTTTGTGGCAGCTTGCATCTGGAAGAAATCCTGATCCGATCGGGATTGCAGGTAGCCAAGGCCACGTGCCCGGCAGAGGGAGTTGGGCACAAATGATGGCCTGTTTCCAGGGGTAAGTAAAGTCAGCTGCCCAGGTGCCTGATGTCAGTTTGTAGGAGGCCTTTGGCCGTCCAAGAGCAGCCAGGCTTCCGGCTTGTGGCAGCTTGCATCTTGAAAAATCCTGTTCCGTTTGGGATCGTAGGTGGCCGAGGCCTGGTGCCTCGCTAAGGGAGTTGGGAACAAAGGATGGCCTGTTTCCAGGGGTAAGTAAAGTCAGCTGCCCAGGTGCCTGATGTCAGTTTGTAGGAGGACTTTGGCCCTCCAAGGGAAGCAAGTCTTCCAGTTTGTGGCAGCTTGCATCTGGAAGAAATCCTGTTCCGTTCTGGATTGTAGGTGGCCGAGGCCAGGCGCCCGGCAGAGGGAGTTGGGCACAAAGGATGGCCTGTTTCCAGGGGTAAGTAAAGTCAGCTGCCCAGGTGCCTGATGTCAGTTGGCAGATGGCAATTGTTCCTCCATGGGAAGCCAGGCTTCCAGCTTGTGGCAGCTTGCATCTGGAAGAAATCCTGTTCCGTTCAGGATTGTAGGTGGCCGAGGCTAGGTGCCCGGCAGTGGGAGTTGGGCACAAATGATGGACTGTTTCCAGGGGTAAGTAAAGTCAGCTGCCCAGGTGCCTGATGTCAGTTTGTAGGAGGCCTTTGGCCCTCCAAGGGAAGCCAGGCTTCCAGCATGTGGCAGCTTGCATCTGGAAGAAATCCTTTTCCGTTTGGGATTGTAGGTGGCCGAGGCCTGGTGCCCGGCAGAGGGAGTTGGGCACAAATGATGGCCTGTTTCCAGGGGTAAGTAAAGTCGACTGCCCAGGTGCCTGATGTCAGTTTGTAGGAGGCCTTTGGCCCTTCAAGGGAAACTAGTCTTCCAGTTTGTGGCAGCTTGCATCTGGAAGAAATCCTGATCCGATCGGGATTGCAGGTAGCCAAGGCCACGTGCCCGGCAGAGGGAGTTGGGCACAAATGATGGCCTGTTTCCAGGGGTAAGTAAAGTCAGCTGCCCAGGTGCCTGATGTCAGTTTGTAGGAGGCCTTTGGCCCTCCAAGAGCAGCCAGGCTTCCGGCTTGTGGCAGCTTGCATCTTGAAAAATCCTTTTCCGTTTGGGATCGTAGGTGGCCGAGGCCTGGTGCCTCGCTAAGGGAGTTGGGAACAAAGGATGGCCTGTTTCCAGGGGTAAGTAAAGTCAGCTGCCCAGGTGCCTGATGTCAGTTTGTAGGAGGTCTTTGGCCCTCCAAGGGAAGCAAGTCTTCCAGTTTGTGGCAGCTTGCATCGCGAAGAAATCCTGTTCCGTTCGGGATTGTAGGTGGCCGAGGCCAGGTGCCCGGCAGAGGGAGTTGGGCACAAATGATGGCCGGTTTCCAGGGGTAAGTAAAGTCAGCTGCCCAGGTGCCTGATGTCAGTTTGCAGATGGCAATTGTTCCTCCAAGGGAAGCCAGGCTTCCAGCTTGTGGCAGCTTGCATCTGGAAGAAATCCTGTTCCGTTCGGGATTGTAGGTGGCCGAGGCTAGGTGCCCGGGAGAGTGAGTTGGGCACAAAGGATGGCCTGTTTCCAGGGGTAAGTAAAGTCACCTGCCCAGGTGCCTGATGTCAGTTTGTAGCAGGCCTTTGGCCCGCTAAGGGAACGTAGTCTTCCAGTTTGTGGCAGCTTGCATCTGGAAGAAATCCTGTTCCGTTCGGGATTGTAGGTGGTCGAGGCCAGGTGCCCGGCAGAGGGAGTTGGGCACAAATGATGGCCTGTATCCAGGGGTAAGTAAAGTCAGCTACCCAGGTGCCTGATGTCAGTTTGTAGGAGGCCTTTGGCCCTTCAAGGGAAACTAGTCTTCCAGTTTGTGGCGGCTTGCATCTGGAAGAAATCCTGATCCGATCGGGATTGCAGGTAACCAGGGCCACGTGCCCGGTAGAGGGAGTTGGGCACAAATGATGGCCTGTTTCCAGGGGTAAGTAAAGTCAGCTGCCCAGGTGCCTGATGTCAGTTTGTAGGAGGCCTTTGGCCCTCCAAGAGCAGCCAGGCTTCCGGCTTGTGGCAGCTTGCATCTTGAAGAAATCCTGTTCAGTTTGGGATTGTAGGTGGCCGAGGCCTGGTGCCTGGCTAAGGGAGTTGGGAACAAAGTATGGCCTGTTTCCAGGGGTAAGTAAAGTCAGCTGCCCAGGTGCCTGATGTCAGTTTGTAGGAGGCCTTTGGCCCTCCAAGGGAAGCAAGTCTTCCAGTTTGTGGCAGCTTGCATCTGGAAGAAATCCTGTTCCGTTCTGGATTGTAGGTGGCCGAGGCCAGGTGCCCGGCAGAGGGAGTTGGGCACAAAGGATGGCCTGTTTCCAGGGGTAAGTAAAGTCAGCTGCCCAGGTGCCTGATGTCAGTTTGTAGGAGGCCTTTGGCCCTCCAAGGGAAGCCAGGCTTCCAGCTTGTGGCAGCTTGCATCTGGAAGAAATCCTGTTCCGTTTGGGATTGTAGGTGGCCGAGGCCTGGTGCCCGGCAGAGGGAGTTGGGCACAAATGATGGCCTGTTTCCAGGGGTAAGTAAAGTCAGCTGCCCAGGTGCCTGATGTCAGTTTGTAGGAGGCCTTTGGCCCTTCTAGGGAAACTAGTCTTCCAGTTTGTGGCAGCTTGCATCTGGTAGAAATCCTGTTCCATTCGGGATTGTAGGTGGCCGAGGCCAGGTGCCCGGCAGAGGGAGTTGGGCACAAATGATGGACTGTTTCCAAGGGTTAGTAAAGTCAGCTGCCCAGGTGCCTGGTGTCAGTTTGTAGGAGGCCTTTGGCCCTCCAAGGGAAGCCAGGCTTCCAGCTTGTGGCAGCTTGCATCTGGAAGAAATCCTGTTCCGTTTGGGATTGTAGGTGGCCGAGGCCAGGTGCCCGGCAGAGGGAGTTGGGCACAAATGATGGCCGGTTTCCAGGGGTAAGTAAAGTCAGCTGCCCAGGTGCCTGATGTCAGTTTGCAGATGGCAATTGTTCCTCCAAGGGAAGCCAGGCTTCCAGCTTGTGGCAGCTTGCATCTGGAAGAAATCCTGCTCCGTTCGGGATTGTAGGTGGCCGAGGCTAGGTGCCCGGGAGAGTGAGTTGGGCACAAAGGATGGCCTGTTTCCAGGGGTAAGTAAAGTCACCTGCCCAGGTGCCTGATGTCAGTTTGTAGCAGGCCTTTGGCCCGCTAAGGGAACGTAGTCTTCCAGTTTGTGGCAGCTTGCATCTGGAAGAAATCCTGTTCCGTTCGGGATTGTAGGTGGTCGAGGCCAGGTGCCCGGCAGAGGGAGTTGGGCACAAATGATGGCCTGTATCCAGGGGTAAGTAAAGTCAGCTACCCAGGTGCCTGATGTCAGTTTGTAGGAGGCCTTTGGCCCTTCAAGGGAAACTAGTCTTCCAGTTTGTGGCGGCTTGCATCTGGAAGAAATCCTGATCCGATCGGGATTGCAGGTAACCAGGGCCACGTGCCCGGTAGAGGGAGTTGGGCACAAATGATGGCCTGTTTCCAGGGGTAAGTAAAGTCAGCTGCCCAGGTGCCTGATGTCAGTTTGTAGGAGGCCTTTGGCCCTCCAAGAGCAGCCAGGCTTCCGGCTTGTGGCAGCTTGCATCTTGAAGAAATCCTGTTCAGTTTGGGATTGTAGGTGGCCGAGGCCTGGTGCCTGGCTAAGGGAGTTGGGAACAAAGGATGGCCTGTTTCCAGGGGTAAGTAAAGTCAGCTGCCCAGGTGCCTGATGTCAGTTTGTAGGAGGCCTTTGGCCCTCCAAGGGAAGCAAGTCTTCCAGTTTGTGGCAGCTTGCATCTGGAAGAAATCCTGTTCCGTTCTGGATTGTAGGTGGCCGAGGCCAGGTGCCCGGCAGAGGGAGTTGGGCACAAAGGATGGCCTGTTTCCAGGGGTAAGTAAAGTCAGCTGCCCAGGTGCCTGATGTCAGTTTGTAGGAGGCCTTTGGCCCTCCAAGGGAAGCCAGGCTTCCAGCTTGTGGCAGCTTGCATCTGGAAGAAATCCTGTTCCGTTTGGGATTGTAGGTGGCCGAGGCCTGGTGCCCGGCAGAGGGAGTTGGGCACAAATGATGGCCTGTTTCCAGGGGTAAGTAAAGTCAGCTGCCCAGGTGCCTGATGTCAGTTTGTAGGAGGCCTTTGGCCCTTCTAGGGAAACTAGTCTTCCAGTTTGTGGCAGCTTGCATCTGGTAGAAATCCTGTTCCATTCGGGATTGTAGGTGGCCGAGGCCAGGTGCCCGGCAGAGGGAGTTGGGCACAAATGATGGACTGTTTCCAAGGGTTAGTAAAGTCAGCTGCCCAGGTGCCTGGTGTCAGTTTGTAGGAGGCCTTTGGCCCTCCAAGGGAAGCCAGGCTTCCAGCTTGTGGCAGCTTGCATCTGGAAGAAATCCTGTTCCGTTTGGGATTGTAGGTGGCCGATGCCTGGTGCCCGGCAGAGGGAGTTGGGCACAAAGGGTGGCCTGTTTCCAGGGGTAAGTAAAGTCACCTGCCCAGGTGCCTGATGTCAGTTTGTAGCAGGCCTTTGGCCCGCTAAGGGAAACTAGTCTTCCAGTTTGTGGCAGCTTGCATCTGGAAGAAATCCTGCTCCGTTCTGGATTGTAGGTGGCCGAGGCCAGGTGCCCGGCAGAGGGAGTTGGGCACATAGGATGGCCTGTTTCCAGGGGTAAGTAAAGTCAGCTGCCCAGGTGCCTGATGTCAGTTGGCAGATGGCAATTGTTCCTCCATGGGAAGCCAGGCTTCCAGCTTGTGGCAGCTTGCATCTGGAAGAAATCCTGTTCCGTTCAGGATTGTAGGTGGCCGAGGCTAGGTGCCCGGCAGTGGGAGTTGGGCACAAATGATGGACTGTTTCCAGGGGTAAGTAAAGTCAGCTGCCCAGGTGCCTGATGTCAGTTTGTAGGAGGCCTTTGGCCCTCCAAGGGAAGCCAGGCTTCCAGCATGTGGCTGCTTGCATCTGGAAGAAATCCTGTTCCGTTTGGGATTGTAGTTGGCCGAGGCCAGGTGCCCGGCAGAGGGAGTTGGTCACAAATGATGGCCTGTTTCCAGAGGTAAGTAAAGTCAACTGCCCAGGTGCCTGATGTCAGTTTGTAGGAGGCCTTTGGCCCTTCAAGGGAAACTAGTCTTCCAGTTTGTGGCAGCTTGCATCTGGAAGAAATCCTGATCCGATCGGGATTGCAGGTAGCCAAGGCCACGTGCCCGGCAGAGGGAGTTGGGCACAAATGATGGCCTGTTTCCAGGGGTAAGTAAAGTCAGCTGCCCAGGTGCCTGATGTCAGTTTGTAGGAGGCCTTTGGCCGTCCAAGAGCAGCCAGGCTTCCGGCTTGTGGCAGCTTGCATCTTGAAAAATCCTGTTCCGTTTGGGATCGTAGGTGGCCGAGGCCTGGTGCCTCGCTAAGGGAGTTGGGAACAAAGGATGGCCTGTTTCCAGGGGTAAGTAAAGTCACCTGCCCAGGTGCCTGATGTCAGTTTGTAGCAGGCCTTTGGCCCGCTAAGGGAAGGTAGTCTTCCAGTTTGTGGCAGCTTGCATCTGGAAGAAATCCTGTTCCGTTCTGGATTGTAGGTGGCCGAGGCCAGGTGCCCGGCAGAGGGAGTTGGGCACAAATGATGGCCTGTTTCCAGGGGTAAGTAAAGTCAACTGCCCAGGTGCCTGATGTCAGTTTGTAGGAGGCCTTTGGCCCTTCAAGGGAAACTAGTCTTCCAGTTTGTGGCGGCTTGCATCTGGAAGAAATCCTGATCCGATCGGGATTGCAGGTAACCAAGGCCATGTGCCCGGCAGAGGGAGTTGGGCACAAATGATGGCCTGTTTCCAGGGGTAAGTAAAGTCAGCTGCCCAGGTGCCTGATGTCAGTTTGTAGGAGGCCTTTGGCCCTCCAAGAGCAGCCAGGCTTACGGCTTGTGGCAGCTTGCATCTTGAAGAAATCCTGTTCCGTTTGGGATCGTAGGTGGCCGAGGCCTGGTGCCTGGCTAAGGGAGTTGGGAACAAAGGATGGCCTGTTTCCAGGGGTAAGTAAAGTCAGCTGCCCAGGTGCCTGATGTCAGTTTGTAGGAGGCCTTTGGCCCTCCAAGGGAAGCAAGTCTTCCAGTTTGTGGCAGCTTGCATCTGGAAGAAATCCTGTTCCGTTCTGGATTGTAGGTGGCCGAGGCCAGGTGCCCGGCAGAGGGAGTTGGGCACAAAGGATGGCCTGTTTCCAGGGGTAAGTAAAGTCAGCTGCCCAGGTGCCTGATGTCAGTTTGTAGGAGGCCTTTGGCCCTCCAAGGGAAGCCAGGCTTCCAGCTTGTGGCAGCTTGCATCTGGAAGAAATCCTGTTCCGTTTGGGATTGTAGGTGGCCGAGGCCTGGTGCCCGGCAGAGGGACTTGGGCACAAATGATGGCCTGTTTCCAGGGGTAAGTAAAGTCAACTGACCAGGTGCCTGATGTCAGTTTGCAGATGGCAATTGTTCCTCCATGGGAAGCCAGGCTTCCAGCTTGTGGCAGCTTGCATCTGGAAGAAATCCTGATCCGATCGGGATTGCAGGTAACCAGGGCCACGTGCCCGGCAGAGGGAGTTGGGCACAAATGATGGCCTGTTTCCAGGGGTAAGTAAAGTCAGCTGCCCAGGTGCCTGATGTCAGTTTGTAGGAGGCCTTTGGCCCTCCAAGAGCAGCCAGGCTTCCGGCTTGTGGCAGCTTGCATCTTGAAGAAATCCTGTTCAGTTTGGGATTGTAGGTGGCCGAGGCCTGGTGCCTGGCTAAGGGAGTTGGGAACAAAGGATGGCCTGTTTCCAGGGGTAAGTAAAGTCAGCTGCCCAGGTGCCTGATGTCAGTTTGTAGGAGGCCTTTGGCCCTCCAAGGGAAGCAAGTCTTCCAGTTTGTGGCAGCTTGCATCTGGAAGAAATCCTGTTCCGTTCTGGATTGTAGGTGGCCGAGGCCAGGTGCCCGGCAGAGGGAGTTGGGCACAAAGGATGGCCTGTTTCCAGGGGTAAGTAAAGTCAGCTGCCCAGGTGCCTGATGTCAGTTTGTAGGAGGCCTTTGGCCCTCCAAGGGAAGCCAGGCTTCCAGCTTGTGGCAGCTTGCATCTGGAAGAAATCCTGTTCCGTTTGGGATTGTAGGTGGCCGAGGCCTGGTGCCCGGCAGAGGGAGTTGGGCACAAATGATGGCCTGTTTCCAGGGGTAAGTAAAGTCAGCTGCCCAGGTGCCTGATGTCAGTTTGTAGGAGGCCTTTGGCCATTCTAGGGAAACTAGCCTTCCAGTTTGTGGCAGCTTTCATCTGGTAGAAATCCTGTTCCATTCGGGATTGTAGGTGGTCGAGGCCAGGTGCCTGGCAGAGGGAGTTGGGCACAAAGGATGGCCTGTTTCCAGTGGTTAGTAAAGTCAGCTGCCCAGGTGCCTGGTGTCAGTTTGTAGGAGGCCTTTGGCCCTCCAAGGGAAGCCAGGCTTCCTGCTTGTGGCAGCTTGCATCTGGAAGAAATCCTGTTCCGTTTGGGATTGTAGGTGGCCGAGGCCTGGTGCCCGGCAGAGGGAGTTGGGCACAAAGGATGGCCTGTTTCCAGGGGTAAGTAAAGTCAGCTGCCCAGGTGCCTGATGTCAGTTTGTAGGAGGCCTTTGGCCCTCCAAGGGAAGCCAGGCTTCCAGCTTGTGGCAGCTTGCATCTGGAAGAAATCCTGTTCCGTTTGGGATTGTAGGTGGCCGAGGCCTGGTGCCCGGCAGAGGGAGTTGGGCACAAATGATGGCCTGTTTCCAGGGGTAAGTAAAGTCAGCTGCCCAGGTGCCTGATGTCAGTTTGTAGGAGGCCTTTGGCCCTTCTAGGGAAACTAGTCTTCCAGTTTGTGGCAGCTTGCATCTGGTAGAAATCCTGTTCCATTCGGGATTGTAGGTGGCCGAGGCCAGGTGCCCGGCAGAGGGAGTTGGGCACAAATGATGGACTGTTTCCAAGGGTTAGTAAAGTCAGCTGCCCAGGTGCCTGGTGTCAGTTTGTAGGAGGCCTTTGGCCCTCCAAGGGAAGCCAGGCTTCCAGCTTGTGGCAGCTTGCATCTGGAAGAAATCCTGTTCCGTTTGGGATTGTAGGTGGCCGATGCCTGGTGCCCGGCAGAGGGAGTTGGGCACAAAGGGTGGCCTGTTTCCAGGGGTAAGTAAAGTCACCTGCCCAGGTGCCTGATGTCAGTTTGTAGCAGGCCTTTGGCCCGCTAAGGGAAACTAGTCTTCCAGTTTGTGGCAGCTTGCATCTGGAAGAAATCCTGCTCCGTTCTGGATTGTAGGTGGCCGAGGCCAGGTGCCCGGCAGAGGGAGTTGGGCACATAGGATGGCCTGTTTCCAGGGGTAAGTAAAGTCAGCTGCCCAGGTGCCTGATGTCAGTTGGCAGATGGCAATTGTTCCTCCATGGGAAGCCAGGCTTCCAGCTTGTGGCAGCTTGCATCTGGAAGAAATCCTGTTCCGTTCAGGATTGTAGGTGGCCGAGGCTAGGTGCACGGCAGTGGGAGTTGGGCACAAATGATGGACTGTTTCCAGGGGTAAGTAAAGTCAGCTGCCCAGGTGCCTGATGTCAGTTTGTAGGAGGCCTTTGGCCCTCCAAGGGAAGCCAGGCTTCCAGCATGTGGCTGCTTGCATCTGGAAGAAATCCTGTTCCGTTTGGGATTGTAGTTGGCCGAGGCCAGGTGCCCGGCAGAGGGAGTTGGTCACAAATGATGGCCTGTTTCCAGAGGTAAGTAAAGTCAACTGCCCAGGTGCCTGATGTCAGTTTGTAGGAGGCCTTTGGCCCTTCAAGGGAAACTAGTCTTCCAGTTTGTGGCAGCTTGCATCTGGAAGAAATCCTGATCCGATCGGGATTGCAGGTAGCCAAGGCCACGTGCCCGGCAGAGGGAGTTGGGCACAAATGATGGCCTGTTTCCAGGGGTAAGTAAAGTCAGCTGCCCAGGTGCCTGATGTCAGTTTGTAGGAGGCCTTTGGCCCTCCAAGAGCAGCCAGGCTTCCGGCTTGTGGCAGCTTGCATCTTGAAAAATCCTGTTCCGTTTGGGATCGTAGGTGGCCGAGGCCTGGTGCCTCGCTAAGGGAGTTGGGAACAAAGGATGGCCTGTTTCCAGGGGTAAGTAAAGTCACCTGCCCAGGTGCCTGATGTCAGTTTGTAGCAGGCCTTTGGCCCGCTAAGGGAAGGTAGTCTTCCAGTTTGTGGCAGCTTGCATCTGGAAGAAATCCTGTTCCGTTCTGGATTGTAGGTGGCCGAGGCCAGGTGCCCGGCAGAGGGAGTTGGGCACAAAGGATGGCCTGTTTCCAGGGGTAAGTAAAGTCAGCTGCCCAGGTGCCTGATGTCAGTTTGTAGGAGGCCTTTGGCCCTCCAAGGGAAGCCAGGCTTCCAGCCTGTGGCAGCTTGCATCTGGAAGAAATCCTGATCCGATCGGGATTGCAGGTAACCAGGGCCACGTGCCCGGCAGAGGGAGTTGGGCACAAATGATGGCCTGTTTCCAGGGGTAAGTAAAGTCAGCTGCCCAGGTGCCTGATGTCAGTTTGTAGGAGGCCTTTGGCCCTCCAAGAGCAGCCAGGCTTCCGGCTTGTGGCAGCTTGCATCTTGAAGAAATCCTGTTCAGTTTGGGATTGTAGGTGGCCGAGGCCTGGTGCCTGGCTAAGGGAGTTGGGAACAAAGGATGGCCTGTTTCCAGGGGTAAGTAAAGTCAGCTGCCCAGGTGCCTGATGTCAGTTTGTAGGAGGCCTTTGGCCCTCCAAGGGAAGCAAGTCTTCCAGTTTGTGGCAGCTTGCATCTGGAAGAAATCCTGTTCCGTTCTGGATTGTAGGTGGCCGAGGCCAGGTGCCCGGCAGAGGGAGTTGGGCACAAAGGATGGCCTGTTTCCAGGGGTAAGTAAAGTCAGCTGCCCAGGTGCCTGATGTCAGTTTGTAGGAGGCCTTTGGCCCTCCAAGGGAAGCCAGGCTTCCAGCTTGTGGCAGCTTGCATCTGGAAGAAATCCTGTTCCGTTTGGGATTGTAGGTGGCCGAGGCCTGGTGCCCGGCAGAGGGAGTTGGGCACAAATGATGGCCTGTTTCCAGGGGTAAGTAAAGTCAGCTGCCCAGGTGCCTGATGTCAGTTTGTAGGAGGCCTTTGGCCATTCTAGGGAAACTAGCCTTCCAGTTTGTGGCAGCTTTCATCTGGTAGAAATCCTGTTCCATTCGGGATTGTAGGTGGTCGAGGCCAGGTGCCTGGCAGAGGGAGTTGGGCACAAAGGATGGCCTGTTTCCAGTGGTTAGTAAAGTCAGCTGCCCAGGTGCCTGGTGTCAGTTTGTAGGAGGCCTTTGGCCCTCCAAGGGAAGCCAGGCTTCCTGCTTGTGGCAGCTTGCATCTGGAAGAAATCCTGTTCCGTTTGGGATTGTAGGTGGCCGAGGCCTGGTGCCCGGCAGAGGGAGTTGGGCACAAAGGATGGCCTGTTTCCAGGGGTAAGTAAAGTCAGCTGCCCAGGTGCCTGATGTCAGTTTGTAGCAGGCCTTTGGCCCGCTAAGGGAAGGTAGTCTTCCAGTTTGTGGCAGCTTGCATCTGGAAGAAATCCTGTTCCGTTCTGGATTGTAGGTGGCCGAGGCCAGGTGCCCGGCAGAGGGAGTTGGGCACAAATGATGGCCTGTTTCCAGGGGTAAGTAAAGTCAACTGCCCAGGTGCCTGATGTCAGTTTGTAGGAGGCCTTTGGCCCTTCAAGGGAAACTAGTCTTCCAGTTTGTGGCGGCTTGCATCTGGAAGAAATCCTGATCCGATCGGGATTGCAGGTAACCAAGGCCATGTGCCCGGCAGAGGGAGTTGGGCACAAATGATGGCCTGTTTCCAGGGGTAAGTAAAGTCAGCTGCCCAGGTGCCTGATGTCAGTTCGTAGGAGGCCTTTGGCCCTCCAAGAGCAGCCAGGCTTCCGGCTTGTGGCAGCTTGCATCTTGAAGAAATCCTGTTCCGTTTGGGATCGTAGGTGGCCGAGGCCTGGTGCCTGGCTAAGGGAGTTGGGAACAAAGGATGGCCTGTTTCCAGGGGTAAGTAAAGTCAGCTGCCCAGGTGCCTGATGTCAGTTTGTAGGAGGCCTTTGGCCCTCCAAGGGAAGCAAGTCTTCCAGTTTGTGGCAGCTTGCATCTGGAAGAAATCCTGTTCCGTTCTGGATTGTAGGTGGCCGAGGCCAGGTGCCCGGCAGAGGGAGTTGGGCACAAAGGATGGCCTGTTTCCAGGGGTAAGTAAAGTCAGCTGCCCAGGTGCCTGATGTCAGTTTGTAGGAGGCCTTTGGCCCTCCAAGGGAAGCCAGGCTTCCAGCTTGTGGCAGCTTGCATCTGGAAGAAATCCTGTTCCGTTTGGGATTGTAGGTGGCCGAGGCCTGGTGCCCGGCAGAGGGAGTTGGGCACAAATGATGGCCTGTTTCCAGGGGTAAGTAAAGTCAGCTGCCCAGGTGCCTGATGTCAGTTTGTAGGAGGCCTTTGGCCCTTCTAGGGAAACTAGTCTTCCAGTTTGTGGCAGCTTGCATCTGGTAGAAATCCTGTTCCATTCGGGATTGTAGGTGGCCGAGGCCAGGTGCCCGGCAGAGGGAGTTGGGCACAAATGATGGACTGTTTCCAAGGGTTAGTAAAGTCAGCTGCCCAGGTGCCTGGTGTCAGTTTGTAGGAGGCCTTTGGCCCTCCAAGGGAAGCCAGGCTTCCAGCTTGTGGCAGCTTGCATCTGGAAGAAATCCTGTTCCGTTTGGGATTGTAGGTGGCCGATGCCTGGTGCCCGGCAGAGGGAGTTGGGCACAAAGGGTGGCCTGTTTCCAGGGGTAAGTAAAGTCACCTGCCCAGGTGCCTGATGTCAGTTTGTAGCAGGCCTTTGGCCCGCTAAGGGAAACTAGTCTTCCAGTTTGTGGCAGCTTGCATCTGGAAGAAATCCTGCTCCGTTCTGGATTGTAGGTGGCCGAGGCCAGGTGCCCGGCAGAGGGAGTTGGGCACATAGGATGGCCTGTTTCCAGGGGTAAGTAAAGTCAGCTGCCCAGGTGCCTGATGTCAGTTGGCAGATGGCAATTGTTCCTCCATGGGAAGCCAGGCTTCCAGCTTGTGGCAGCTTGCATCTGGAAGAAATCCTGTTCCGTTCAGGATTGTAGGTGGCCGAGGCTAGGTGCCCGGCAGTGGGAGTTGGGCACAAATGATGGACTGTTTCCAGGGGTAAGTAAAGTCAGCTGCCCAGGTGCCTGATGTCAGTTTGTAGGAGGCCTTTGGCCCTCCAAGGGAAGTCAGGCTTCCAGCATGTGGCTGCTTGCATCTGGAAGAAATCCTGTTCCGTTTGGGATTGTAGTTGGCCGAGGCCAGGTGCCCGGCAGAGGGAGTTGGTCACAAATGATGGCCTGTTTCCAGAGGTAAGTAAAGTCAACTGCCCAGGTGCCTGATGTCAGTTTGTAGGAGGCCTTTGGCCCTTCAAGGGAAACTAGTCTTCCAGTTTGTGGCAGCTTGCATCTGGAAGAAATCCTGATCCGATCGGGATTGCAGGTAGCCAAGGCCACGTGCCCGGCAGAGGGAGTTGGGCACAAATGATGGCCTGTTTCCAGGGGTAAGTAAAGTCAGCTGCCCAGGTGCCTGATGTCAGTTTGTAGGAGGCCTTTGGCCGTCCAAGAGCAGCCAGGCTTCAGGCTTGTGGCAGCTTGCATCTTGAAAAATCCTGTTCCGTTTAGGATCGTAGGTGGCCGAGGCCTGGTGCCTCGCTAAGGGAGTTGGGAACAAAGGATGGCCTGTTTCCAGGGGTAAGTAAAGTCACCTGCCCAGGTGCCTGATGTCAGTTTGTAGGAGGACTTTGGCCCTCCAAGGGAAGCAAGTCTTCCAGTTTGTGGCAGCTTGCATCTGGAAGAAATCCTGTTCCGTTCTGGATTGTAGGTGGCCGAGGCCAGGCGCCCGGCAGAGGGAGTTGGGCACAAAGGATGGCCTGTTTCCAGGGGTAAGTAAAGTCAGCTGCCCAGGTGCCTGATGTCAGTTGGCAGATGGCAATTGTTCCTCCATGGGAAGCCAGGCTTCCAGCTTGTGGCAGCTTGCATCTGGAAGAAATCCTGTTCCGTTCAAGATTGTAGGTGGCCGAGGCTAGGTGCCCGGCAGTGGGAGTTGGGCACAAATGATGGACTGTTTCCAGGGGTAAGTAAAGTCAGCTGCCCAGGTGCCTGATGTCAGTTTGTAGGAGGCCTTTGGCCCTCCAAGGGAAGCCAGGCTTCCAGCATGTGGCAGCTTGCATCTGGAAGAAATCCTTTTCCGTTTGGGATTGTAGGTGGCCGAGGCCTGGTGCCCGGCAGAGGGAGTTGGGCACAAATGATGGCCTGTTTCCAGGGGTAAGTAAAGTCAACTGCCCAGGTGCCTGATGTCAGTTTGTGGGAGGCCTTTGGCCCTTCAAGGGAAACTAGTCTTCCAGTTTGTGGCAGCTTGCATCTGGAAGAAATCCTGATCCGATCGGGATTGCAGGTAGCCAAGGCCACGTGCCCGGCAGAGGGAGTTGGGCACAAATGATGGCCTGTTTCCAGGGGTAAGTAAAGTCAGCTGCCCAGGTGCCTGATGTCAGTTTGTAGGAGGCCTTTGGCCCTCCAAGAGCAGCCAGGCTTCCGGCTTGTGGCAGCTTGCATCTTGAAAAATCCTGTTCCGTTTGGGATCGTAGGTGGCCGAGGCCTGGTGCCTCGCTAAGGGAGTTGGGAACAAAGGATGGCCTGTTTCCAGGGGTAAGTAAAGTCAGCTGCCCAGGTGCCTGATGTCAGTTTGTAGGAGGTCTTTGGCCCTCCAAGGGAAGCAAGTCTTCCAGTTTGTGGCAGCTTGCATCGCGAAGAAATCCTGTTCCGTTCGGGATTGTAGGTGGCCGAGGCCAGGTGCCCGGCAGAGGGAGTTGGGCACAAATGATGGCCGGTTTCCAGGGGTAAGTAAAGTCAGCTGCCCAGGTGCCTGATGTCAGTTTGCAGATGGCAATTGTTCCTCCATGGGAAGCCAGGCTTCCAGCTTGTGGCAGCTTGCATCTGGAAGAAATCCTGTTCCGTTCGGGATTGTAGGTGGCCGAGGCTAGGTGCCCGGGAGAGTGAGTTGGGCACAAAGGATGGCCTGTTTCCAGGGGTAAGTAAAGTCACCTGCCCAGGTGCCTGATGTCAGTTTGTAGCAGGCCTTTGGCCCGCTAAGGGAACGTAGTCTTCCAGTTTGTGGCAGCTTGCATCTGGAAGAAATCCTGTTCCGTTCGGGATTGTAGGTGGTCGAGGCCAGGTGCCCGGCAGAGGGAGTTGGGCACAAATGATGGCCTGTATCCAGGGGTAAGTAAAGTCAGCTACCCAGGTGCCTGATGTCAGTTTGTAGGAGGCCTTTGGCCCTCCATGGGAAGCCAGGCTTCCAGCTTGTGGCAGCTTGCATCTGGAAGAAATCCTGTTCCGTTCGGGATTGTAGGTGGCCGAGGCCAGGTGCCCGGCAGAGGGAGGTGGGCACAAATGATGGCCTGTTTCCAGGGGTTAGTAAAGTCAGCTGCCCAGGTGCCTGGTGTCAGTTTGTCGAAGGCCTTTGGCCCTCCATGAGAAGCCAGGCTTCCTGCTTGTGGCAGCTTGCATCTGGAAGAAATCCTGTTCCGTTTGGGATTGTAGGTGGCCGAGGCCAGGTGCACGGCAGAGGGAGTTGGGCACAAATGATGGCCTGTTTCCAGGGGTAAGTAAAGTCACCTGCCCAGGTGCCTGATGTCAGTTTGTAGCAGGCCTTTGGCCCGCTAAGGGAAGGTAGTCTTCCAGTTTGTGGCAGCTTGAATCTGGAAGAAATCCTGTTCCGTTCGGGATTGTAGGTGGTCGAGGCCAGGTGCCCGGCAGAGGGAGTTGGGCACAAATGATGGCCTGTATCCAGGGGTAAGTTAAGTCAGCTGCCCAGGTGCCTGATGTCAGTTTGTAGGAGGCCTTTGGCCCTCCAAGAGCAGCCAGGCTTCCGGCTTGTGGCAGCTTGCATCTTGAAGAAATCCTGTTCCGTTTGGGATCGTAGGTGGCCGAGGCCTGGTGCCTGGCTAAGTGACTTGGGAACAAAGGATGGCCTGTTTCCAGGGGTAAGTAAAGTCAGCTGCCCAGGTGCCTGATGTCAGTTTGTAGGAGGCCTTTGGCCCTCCAAGGGAAGCAAGTCTTCCAGTTTGTGGCAGCTTGCATCTGGAAGAAATCCTGTTCCGTTCTGGATTGTAGGTGGCAGAGGCCAGGTGCCCGGCAGAGGGATTAGGGCACAAATGATGGCCTGTTTCCAGGGGTAAGTAAAGTCAGCTGCCCAGGTGCCTGATGTCAGTTTGTAGGAGGCCTTTGGCCCTTCTAGGGAAACTAGTCTTCCAGTTTGTGGCAGCTTGCATCTGGAAGAAATCCTGTTCCGTTCGGGATTGTAGGTGGTCGAGGCCAGGTGCCCGGCAGAGGGAGTTGGGCACAAATGATGGCCTGTTTCCAGGGGTAAGTAAAGTCAGCTGCCCAGGTGCCTGATGTCAGTTTGCAGATGGCAATTGTTCCTCCATGGGAAGCCAGGCTTCCAGCTTGTGGCAGCTTGCATCTGGAAGAAATCCTGTTCCGTTCGGGATTGTAGGTGGCCGAGGCTAGGTGCCCGGCAGTGGGAGTTGGGCACAAATGATGGCCTGTTTCCAGGGGCAAGTAAAGTCAGCTGCCCAGGTGCCTGATGTCAGTTTGTAGGAGGCCTTTGGACCTCCAAGGGAAGCCAGGCTTCCAGCTTGTGGCAGCTTGCATCTGGAAGAAATCCTGTTCCGTTTGGGATTGTAGGTGGCCGAGGCCTGGTGCCCGGCAGAGGGAGTTGGGCACAAATGATGGCCTGTTTCCAGGGGTAAGTAAAGTCAGCTGCCCAGGTGCCTGATGTCAGTTTGTAGGAGGCCTTTGGCCCTTCAAGGGAAACTAGTCTTCCAGTTTGTGGCAGCTTGCATCTGGAAGAAATCCTGATGCATTCGGGATTGCAGGTGGCCAAGGCCACGTGCCCAGCAGAGGGAGTTGGGCACAAATGATGGCCTGTTTCCAGGGGTAAGTAAAGTCAGCTGCCCAGGTGCCTGATGTCAGTTTGTAGGAGGCCTTTGGCCTTTCAAGAGCAGCCAGGCTTCCGGCTTGTGGCAGCTTGCATCTTGAAGAAATCCTGTTCCATTTGGGATCATAGGTGGCCGAGGCCTGGTGCCTGGCTAAGGGAGTTGGGAACAAACGATGGCCTGTTTCCAGGGGTAAGTAAAGTCAGCTGCCCAGGTGCCTGATGTCAGTTTGTAGGAGGCCTTTGGCCCTCCAAGGTAAGCAAGTCTTCCAGTTTGTGGCAGCTTGCATCTGGAAGAAATCCTTTTTCGTTTGGGATTGTAGGTGGCCGAGGCCTGGTGCCCGGCAGAGGGAGTTGGGCACAAATGATGGCCTGTTTCCAGGGGTAAGTAAAGTCAACTGCCCAGGTGCCTGATGTCAGTTTGTAGGAGGCCTTTGGCCCTTCAAGGGAAACTTGTCTTCCAGTTTGTGGCAGCTTGCATCTGGAAGAAATCCTGATCCGATCGGGATTGCAGGTAGCCAAGGCCACGTGCCCGGCAGAGGGAGTTGGGCACAAATGATGGCCTGTTTCCAGGGGTAAGTAAAGTCAGCTGCCCAGGTGCCTGATGTCAGTTTGTAGGAGGCCTTTGGCCCTCCAAGAGCAGCCAGGCTTCCGGCTTGTGGCAGCTTGCATCTTGAAAAATCCTGTTCCGTTTGGGATCGTAGGTGGCCGAGGCCTGGTGCCTCGCTAAGGGAGTTGGGAACAAAGGATGGCCTGTTTCCAGGGGTAAGTAAAGTCAGCTGCCCAGGTGCCTGATGTCAGTTTGTAGGAGGTCTTTTGCCCTCCAAGGGAAGCAAGTCTTCCAGTTTGTGGCAGCTTGCATCGCGAAGAAATCCTGTTCCGTTCGGGATTGTAGGTGGCCGAGGCCAGGTGCCCGGCAGAGGGAGTTGGGCACAAATGATGGCCGGTTTCCAGGGGTAAGTAAAGTCAGCTGCCCAGGTGCCTGATGTCAGTTTGCAGATGGCAATTGTTCCTCCATGGGAAGCCAGGCTTCCAGCTTGTGGCAGCTTGCATCTGGAAGAAATCCTGTTTTGTTCGGGATTGTAGGTGGCCGAGGCTAGGTGCCCAGGAGAGTGAGTTGGGCACAAAGGATGGCCTGTTTCCAGGGGTAAGAAAAGTCACCTGCCCAGGTGCCTGATGTCAGTTTGTAGCAGGCCTTTGGCCCGCTAAGGGAACGTAGTCTTCCAGTTTGTGGCAGCTTGCATCTGGAAGAAATCCTGTTCCGTTCGGGATTGTAGGTGGTCGAGGCCAGGTGCCCGGCAGAGGGAGTTGGGCACAAATGATGGCCTGTATCCAGGGGTAAGTAAAGTCAGCTACCCAGGTGCCTGATGTCAGTTTGTAGGAGGCCTTTGGCCCTCCATGGGAAGCCAGGCTTCCAGCTTGTGGCAGCTTGCATCTGGAAGAAATCCTGTTCCGATCGGGATTGTAGGTGGCCGAGGCCAGGTGCCCGGCAGAGGGAGGTGGGCACAAATGATGGCCTGTTTCCAGGGGTTAGTAAAGTCAGCTGCCCAGGTGCCTGGTGTCAGTTTGTAGAAGGCCTTTGGCCCTCCATGGGAAGCCAGGCTTCCTGCTTGTGGCAGCTTGCATCTGGAAGAAATCCTGTTCCGTTTGGGATTGTAGGTGGCCGAGGCCAGGTGCACGGCAGAGGGAGTTGGGCACAAATGATGGCCTGTTTCCAGGGGTAAGTAAAGTCACCTGCCCAGGTGCCTGATGTCAGTTTGTAGCAGGCCTTTGGCCCGCTAAGGGAAGGTAGTCTTCCAGTTTGTGGCAGCTTGCATCTGGAAGAAATCCTGTTCCGTTCGGGATCGTAGGTGGTCGAGGCCAGGTGCCCGGCAGAGGGAGTTGGGCACAAATGATGGCCTGTATCCAGGGGTAAGTAAAGTCAGCTGCCCAGGTGCCTGATGTCAGTTTGTAGGAGGCCTTTGGCCCTCCAAGAGCAGCCAGGCTTCCGGCTTGTGGCAGCTTGCATCTTGAAGAAATCCTGTTCCGTTTGGGATCGTAGGTGGCCGAGGCCTGGTGCCTGGCTAAGTGACTTGGGAACAAAGGATGGCCTGTTTCCAGGGGTAAGTAAAGTCAGCTGCCCAGGTGCCTGATGTCAGTTTGCAGATGGCAATTGTTCCTCCATGGGAAGCCAGGCTTCCAGCTTGTGGCAGCTTGCATCTGGAAGAAATCCTGTTCCGTTCGGGATTGTAGGTGGCCGAGGCTAGGTGCCCGGCAGTGGGAGTTGGGCACAAATGATGGCCTGTTTCCAGGGGCAAGTAAAGTCAGCTGCCCAGGTGCCTGATGTCAGTTTGTAGGAGGCCTTTGGACCTCCAAGGGAAGCCAGGCTTCCAGCTTGTGGCAGCTTGCATCTGGAAGAAATCCTGTTCCGTTTGGGATTGTAGGTGGCCGAGGCCTGGTGCCCGGCAGAGGGAGTTGGGCACAAATGATGGCCTGTTTCCAGGGGTAAGTAAAGTCAGCTGCCCAGGTGCCTGATGTCAGTTTGTAGGAGGCCTTTGGCCCTTCAAGGGAAACTAGTCTTCCAGTTTGTGGCAGCTTGCATCTGGAAGAAATCCTGATGCATTCGGGATTGCAGGTGGCCAAGGCCACGTGCCCAGCAGAGGGAGTTGGGCA
The DNA here is from genome assembly GCF_029207755.1 of Chamaea fasciata. Lineage (NCBI taxonomy): Eukaryota > Metazoa > Chordata > Aves > Passeriformes > Sylviidae > Chamaea > Chamaea fasciata. The sequence continues at coordinate 85,009 of NW_027094195.1, forward strand.
CAAATGATGGCCTGTTTCCAGGGGTAAGTAAAGTCAGCTGCCCAGGTGCCTGATGTCAGTTTGTAGGAGGCCTTTGGCCCTCCAAGAGCAGCCAGGCTTCCGGCTTGTGGCAGCTTGCATCTTGAAGAAATCCTGTTCCATTTGGGATCGTAGGTGGCCGAGGCCTGGTGCCTGGCTAAGGGAGTTGGGCACAAATGATGGCCTGTTTCCAGGGGTAAGTAAAGTCAGCTGCCCAGGTGCCTGATGTCAGTTTGTAGGAGGCCTTTGGCCCTCCAAGGTAAGCAAGTCTTCCAGTTTGTGGCAGCTTGCATCTGGAAGAAATCCTGTTCCGTTCTGGATTGTAGGTGGCAGAGGCCAGGTGCCCGGCAGAGGGAGTTGGGCACAAAGGATGGCCTGTTTCCAGGGGTAAGTAAAGACAGCTGCCCAGGTGCCTGATGTCAGTTTGTAGCAGGCCTTTGGCCCGCTAAGGGAAGGTAGTCTTCCAGTTTGTGGCAGTTTGCATCTGGAAGAAGTCCTGTTCCATTCGGGATTGTAGGTGGCCGAAGCCAGGTACCCGGCACAAGGAGTTGGGCACAAAGGATGGCCTGTTTCCAGGGAAAAGTAAAGTCAGCTGCCCAGGTGCCTGATGTCAGTTTGTAGGAGGCCTTTGGCCCTCCATGGGAAGCCAGGCTTCCAGCTTGTGGCAGCTTGCATCTGGAAGAAGTCCTGTTCCGTTTGGGATCGTAGGTGGCCGAGGCCTGCTGCCTGGCTAAGGGAGTTGGGAACAAAGGATGGCCTGTTTCCAGGGGTAAGTAAAGTCAGCTGCCCAGGTGCCTGATGTCAGTTTGTAGGAGGACTTTGGCCCTCCAAGGGAAGCAAGTCTTCCAGTTTGTGGCAGCTTGCATCTGGAAGAAATCCTGATCCGTTCTGGATTGTAGGTGGCCGAGGCCAGGCGCCCGGCAGAGGGAGTTGGGCACAAATGATGGCCTGTTTCCAGGGGTAAGTAAAGTCAGCTGCCCAGGTGCCTGATGTCAGTTGGCAGATGGCAATTGTTCCTCCATGGGAAGCCAGGCTTCCAGCTTGTGGCAGCTTGCATCTGGAAGAAATCCTGTTCCGTTCGGGATTGTAGGTGGCCGAGGCTAGGTGCCCGGCAGAGGGAGTTGGGCACAAATGATGGACTGTTTCCAGGGGTAAGTTAAGTCAGCTGCCCAGGTGCCTGATGTCAGTTTGTAGGAGGCCTTTGGCCCTCCAAGGGAAGCCAGGCTTCCAGCTTGTGGCAGCTTGCATCTGGAAGAAATCCTGTTCCATTTGGGATTGTAGGTGGCCGAGGCCTGGTGCCCGACAGAGGGAGTTGGGCACAAATGATGGCCTGTTTCCAGGGGAAAGTAAAGTCAACTGCCCAGGTGCCTGATGTCAGTTTGTAGGAGGCCTTTGGCCCTTCAAGGGAAACTAGTCTTCCAGTTCGTGGCAGCTTGCATCTGGAAGAAATCCTGATCCGATCGGGATTGCAGGTAGCCAAGGCCACGTGCCCGGCAGAGGGAGTTGGACACAAATGATGGCCTGTTTCCAGGGGTAAGTAAAATCAGCTGCCCAGGTGCCTGATGTCAGTTTGTAGGAGGCCTTTGGCCGTCCAAGAGCAGCCAGGCTTCCGGCTTGTGGCAGCTTGCATCTTGAAAAATCCTGTTCCGTTTGGGATCGTAGGTGGCCGAGGCCTGGTGCCTCGCTAAGGGAGTTGGGAACAAAGGATGGCCTGTTTCCAGGGGTAAGTAAAGTCAGCTGCCCAGGTGCCTGATGTCAGTTTGTAGGAGGCCTTTGGCCCTCCAAGGGAAGCAAGTCTTCCAGTTTGTGGCAGCTTGCATCGCGAAGAAATCCTGTTCTGTTCGGGATTGTAGGTGGCCGAGGCCAGGTGCCCGGCAGAGGGAGTTGGGCAAAAAGGATGGCCTGTTTCCAGGGGTAAGTAAAGTCAGCTGCCCAGGTGCCTGACGTCAGTTTGCAGATGGCAATTGTTCCTCCATGGGAAGCCAGGCTTCCAGCTTGTGGTAGCTTGCATCTGGAAGAAATCCTGTTCCGTTCGGGATTGTAGGTGGCCGAGGCCTGGTGCCTGGCAGAGGGACTTGGGCACAAATGATGGCCTGTTTCCAGGGGTAAGTAAAGTCAGCTGCCCAGGTGCCTGATGTCAGTTTGTAGGAGGCCTTTGGCCCTCCAAGGTAAGCAAGTCTTCCAGTTTGTGGCAGCTTGCATCTGGAAGAAATCCTGTTCCGTTCTGGATTGTAGGTGGCAGAGGCCAGGTGCCCGGCAGAGGGAGTTGGGCACAAAGGATGGCCTGTTTCCAGGGGTAAGTAAAGACAGCTGCCCAGGTGCCTGATGTCAGTTTGTAGCAGGCCTTTGGCCCGCTAAGGGAAGGTAGTCTTCCAGTTTGTGGCAGTTTGCATCTGGAAGAAGTCCTGTTCCATTCGGGATTGTAGGTGGCCGAAGCCAGGTACCCGGCACAAGGAGTTGGGCACAAAGGATGGCCTGTTTCCAGGGAAAAGTAAAGTCAGCTGCCCAGGTGCCTGATGTCAGTTTGTAGGAGGCCTTTGGCCCTCCATGGGAAGCCAGGCTTCCAGCTTGTGGCAGCTTGCATCTGGAAGAAGTCCTGTTCCGTTTGGGATCGTAGGTGGCCGAGGCCTGCTGCCTGGCTAAGGGAGTTGGGAACAAAGGATGGCCTGTTTCCAGGGGTAAGTAAAGTCAGCTGCCCAGGTGCCTGATGTCAGTTTGTAGGAGGACTTTGGCCCTCCAAGGGAAGCAAGTCTTCCAGTTTGTGGCAGCTTGCATCTGGAAGAAATCCTGATCCGTTCTGGATTGTAGGTGGCCGAGGCCAGGCGCCCGGCAGAGGGAGTTGGGCACAAATGATGGCCTGTTTCCAGGGGTAAGTAAAGTCAGCTGCCCAGGTGCCTGATGTCAGTTGGCAGATGGCAATTGTTCCTCCATGGGAAGCCAGGCTTCCAGCTTGTGGCAGCTTGCATCTGGAAGAAATCCTGTTCCGTTCGGGATTGTAGGTGGCCGAGGCTAGGTGCCCGGCAGAGGGAGTTGGGCACAAATGATGGACTGTTTCCAGGGGTAAGTTAAGTCAGCTGCCCAGGTGCCTGATGTCAGTTTGTAGGAGGCCTTTGGCCCTCCAAGGGAAGCCAGGCTTCCAGCTTGTGGCAGCTTGCATCTGGAAGAAATCCTGTTCCATTTGGGATTGTAGGTGGCCGAGGCCTGGTGCCCGACAGAGGGAGTTGGGCACAAATGATGGCCTGTTTCCAGGGGAAAGTAAAGTCAACTGCCCAGGTGCCTGATGTCAGTTTGTAGGAGGCCTTTGGCCCTTCAAGGGAAACTAGTCTTCCAGTTCGTGGCAGCTTGCATCTGGAAGAAATCCTGATCCGATCGGGATTGCAGGTAGCCAAGGCCACGTGCCCGGCAGAGGGAGTTGGACACAAATGATGGCCTGTTTCCAGGGGTAAGTAAAATCAGCTGCCCAGGTGCCTGATGTCAGTTTGTAGGAGGCCTTTGGCCGTCCAAGAGCAGCCAGGCTTCCGGCTTGTGGCAGCTTGCATCTTGAAAAATCCTGTTCCGTTTGGGATCGTAGGTGGCCGAGGCCTGGTGCCTCGCTAAGGGAGTTGGGAACAAAGGATGGCCTGTTTCCAGGGGTAAGTAAAGTCAGCTGCCCAGGTGCCTGATGTCAGTTTGTAGGAGGCCTTTGGCCCTCCAAGGGAAGCAAGTCTTCCAGTTTGTGGCAGCTTGCATCGCGAAGAAATCCTGTTCTGTTCGGGATTGTAGGTGGCCGAGGCCAGGTGCCCGGCAGAGGGAGTTGGGCAAAAAGGATGGCCTGTTTCCAGGGGTAAGTAAAGTCAGCTGCCCAGGTGCCTGACGTCAGTTTGCAGATGGCAATTGTTCCTCCATGGGAAGCCAGGCTTCCAGCTTGTGGTAGCTTGCATCTGGAAGAAATCCTGTTCCGTTCGGGATTGTAGGTGGCCGAGGCCTGGTGCCTGGCAGAGGGACTTGGGCACAAATGATGGCCTGTTTCCAGGGGTAAGTAAAGTCAGCTGCCCAGGTGCCTGATGTCAGTTTGTTGCAGGCCGTTGGCCCTTCAAGGGAAACTAGTCTTCCAGTTTGTGGCAGCTTGCATCTGGAAGAAATCCTGTTTCATTCGGGATTGCAGGTGGCCGTGGCCAGGTGGCTGGCAGAGGGAGTTGGGCACAAATGATGGCCTGTTTCCAGGGGTAAGTAAAGTCAGCTGCCCAGGTGCCTGATGTCAGTTTGTAGGAGGCCTTTGGCCCTCCAAGAGCAGCCAGGCTTCCGGCTTGTGGCAGCTTGCATCTAGAAGAAATCCTGTTCCGTTTGGGATCGTAGGTGGCCGAGGCCTGGTGCCTGGCTAAGGGAGTTGGGAACAAAAGATGGCCTGTTTCCAGGGGTAAGTAAAGTCAGCTGCCCAGGTGCCTGATGTCAGTTTGTAGGAGGACTTTGGCCCTCCAAGGGAAGCAAGTCTTCCAGTTTGTGGCAGCTTGCATCTGGAAGAAATCCTGTTCCGTTCTGGATTGTAGGTGGCCGAGGCCAGGTGCCCGGCAGAGGGAGTTGGGCACAAAGGATGGCCTGTTTCCATGGGTAAGTAAAGTCAGCTGCCCAGGTGCCTGATGTCAGTTTGTAGCAGGCCTTTGGCCCGCTAAGGGAACGTAGTCTTCCAGTTTGTGGCAGCTTGCATCTGGAAGAAATCCTGTTCCGTTTGGGATCGTAGGTGGCCGAGGCCTGGTGCCTGGCTAAGGGAGTTGGGCACAAAGGATGGCCTGTTTCCAGGGGTAAGTATAGTCAGCTGCCCAGGTGCCTGATGTCAGTTTGTAGGAGGCCTTTGGCCCTCCAAGGGAAGCAAGTCTTCCAGTTTGTGGCAGCTTGCATCTGGAAGAAATCCTGTTCCGTTATGGATTGTAGGTGGCCGAGGCCAGGTGCCCGGCAGATGGAGTTGGGCACAAATGATGGCCTGTTTCCAGGGGTAAGTAAAGTCAGCTGCCCAGGTGCCTGATGTCAGTTTGTAGGAGGCCTTTGGCCCTCCATGGGAAGCCAGGCTTCCAGCTTGTGGCAGCTTGCATCTGGAAGAAATCCTGTTCCGTTTGGGATTGTAGGTGGCCGAGGCCTGGTGCCCGGCAGAGGGAGTTGGGCACAAATGATGGCCTGTTTCCAGGGGTAAGTAAAGTCAGCTGCCCAGGTGCCTGATGTCAGTTTGTAGGAGGCCTTTGGCCCTTCTAGGGAAACTAGCCTTCCAGTTTGTGGCAGCTTTCATCTGGTAGAAATCCTGTTCCATTTGGGATTGTAGGTGGCCGAGGCCAGGTGCCTGGCAGAGGGAGTTGGGCACAAATGATGGCCTGTTTCCAGGGGTTAGTAAAGTCAGCTGCCCAGGTGCCTGGTGTCAGTTTGTAGGAGGCCTTTGGCCCTCCAAGGGAAGCCAGGCTTCCTGCTTGTGGCAGCTTGCATCTGGAAGAAATCCTGTTCCGTTTGGGATTGTAGGTGGCCGAGGCCAGGTGCCCGGCAGAGGGAGTTGGGCACAAAGGATGTCCTGATTCCAGGGGTAAGTAAAGTCACCTGCCCAGGTGCCTGATGTCAGTTTGTAGCAGGCCTTTGGCCCGCTAAGGGAAGGTAGTCTTCCAGTTTGTGGCAGCTTGCATCTGGAAGAAATCCTGTTCCGTTCGGGATTGTAGGTGGCCGAGGCCAGGTGCCCGGCAGAGGGAGTTGGGCACAAATGATGGCCTGTTTCCAGGGGTAAGTAAAGTCAGCTGCCCAGGTGCCTGATGTCAGTTTGTAGGAGGCCTTTGGCCTTCCAAGAGCAGCCAGGCTTCCGGCTTGTGGCAGCTTGCATCTTGAAGAAATCCTGTTCCGTTTGGGATCGTAGGTGGCCGAGGCCTGGTGCCTGGCTAAGGGAGTTGGGAACAAAGGATGGCCTGTTTCCAGGGGTAAGTAAAGTCAGCTGCCCAGGTGCCTGATGTCAGTTTGTAGGAGGCCTTTGGCCCTTCAAGCGAAACTAGTCTTCCAGTTCGTGGCAGCTTGCATCTGGAAGAAATCCTGATCCGATCGGGATTGCAGGTAGCCAAGGCCACGTGCCCGGCAGAGGGAGTTGGGCACAAATGATGGCCTGTTTCCAGGGGTAAGTAAAATCAGCTGCCCAGGTGCCTGATGTCAGTTTGTAGGAGGCCTTTGGCCGTCCAAGAGCAGCCAGGCTTCCGGCTTGTGGCAGCTTGCATCTTGAAAAATCCTGTTCCGTTTGGGATCGCAGGTGGCCGAGGCCTGGTGCCTCGCTAAGGGAGTTGGGAACAAAGGATGGCCTGTTTCCAGGGGTAAGTAAAGTCAGCTGCCCAGGTGCCTGATGTCAGTTTGTAGGAGGCCTTTGGCCCTCCAAGGGAAGCAAGTCTTCCAGTTTGTGGCAGCTTGCATCGCGAAGAAATCCTGTTCTGTTCGGGATTGTAGGTGGCCGAGGCCAGGTGCCCGGCAGAGGGAGTTGGGCACAAAGGATGGCCTGTTTCCAGGGGTAAGTAAAGTCAGCTGCCCAGGTGCCTGACGTCAGTTTGCAGATGGCAATTGTTCCTCCATGGGAAGCCAGGCTTCCAGCATGTGGCAGCTTGCATCTGGAAGAAATCCTGTTCCGTTTGGGATTGTAGGTGGCCGAGGCCTGGTGCCCGGCAGAGGGAGTTGGGCACAAATGATGGCCTGTTTCCAGGGGTAAGTAAAGTCAACTGCCCAGGTGCCTGATGTCAGTTTGTAGGAGGCCTTTGGCCCTTCAAGGGAAACTAGTCTTCCAGTTTGTGGCAGCTTGCATCTGGAAGAAATCCTGATCCGATCGGGATTGCTGGTAGCCAAGGCCACGTGCCCGGCAGAGGGAGTTGGGCACAAATGATGGCCTGTTTCCAGGGGTAAGTAAAGTCAGCTGCCCAGGTGCCTGATGTCAGTTTGTAGGAGGCCTTTGGCCCTCCAAGAGCAGCCAGGCTTCCGGCTTGTGGCAGCTTGCATCTTGAAAAATCCTGTTCCGTTTGGGATTGTAGGTGGCCGAGGCCTGGTGCCTCGCTAAGGGAGTTGGGAACAAAGGATGGCCTGTTTCCAGGGGTAAGTAAAGTCAGCTGCCCAGGTGCCTGATGTCAGTTTGTAGGAGGCCTTTGGCCCTCCAAGGGAAGCAAGTCTTCCAGTTTGTGGCAGCTTGCATCGCGAAGAAATCCTGTTCCGTTCGGGATTGTAGGTGGCCGAGGCCAGGTGCCCGGCAGAGGGAGTTGGGCACAAATGATGGCCGGTTTCCAGGGGTAAGTAAAGTCAGCTGCCTAGGTGCCTGATGTCAGTTTGCAGATGGCAATTGTTCCTCCATGGGAAGCCAGGCTTCCAGCTTGTGGCAGCTTGCATCTGGAAGAAATCCTGTTCCGTTCGGGATTGTAGGTGGCCGAAGCCAGGTGCCCGGCAGAGGGAGGTGGGCACAAATGATGGCCTGTTTCCAGGGGTAAGTAAAGTCAGCTGCCCAGGTGCCTGATGTCAGTTTGTAGCAGGCCTTTGGCCCGCTAAGGGAACGTAGTCTTCCAGTTTGTGGCAGCTTGCATCTGGAAGAAATCCTGTTCCGTTCGGGATTGTAGGTGGTCGAGGCCAGGTGCCCGGCAGAGGGAGTTGGGCACAAATGATGGCCTGTATCCAGGGGTAAGTAAAGTCAGCTGCCCAGGTGCCTGATGTCAGTTTGTAGGAGGCCTTTGGCCCTCCATGGGAAGCCAGGCTTCCAGCTTGTGGCAGCTTGCATCTGGAAGAAATCCTGTTCCGTTTGGGATTGTAGGTGGCCGAAGCCAGGTGCCCGGCAGAGGGAGGTGGGCACAAATGATGGCCTGTTTCCAGGGGTTAGTAAAGTCAGCTGCCCAGGTGCCTGATGTCAGTTTGTAGGAGGCCTTTGGCCCTTCAAGGGAAACTAGTCTTCCAGTTTGTGGCAGCTTGCATCTGGAAGAAATCCTGTTCCGTTTGGGATTGTAGGTGGCCGAGGCCTGGTGCCCGGCAGAGGGAGTTGGGAACAAATGATGGCCTGTTTCCAGGGGTAAGTAAAGTCAACTGCCCAGGTGCCTGATGTCAGTTTGTAGGAGGCCTTTGGCCCTTCAAGGGAAACTAGTCTTCCAGTTTGTGGCAGCTTGCATCTGGAAGAAATCCTGATCCGATGGGGATTGCAGGTAGCCAAGGCCACGTGCCCGGCAGAGGGAGTTGGGCACAAATGATGGCCTGTTTCCAGGGGTAAGTAAAGTCAGCTGCCCAGGTGCCCGATGTCAGTTTGTAGGAGGCCTTTGGCCCTCCAAGGGAAGCAAGTCTTCCAGTTTGTGGCAGCTTGCATCTGGAAGAAATCCTGTTCCGTTCTGGATTGTAGGTGGCCGAGGCCAGGTGCCCGGCAGATGGAGTTGGGCACAAATGATGGCCTGTTTCCAGGGGTAAGTAAAGTCAGCTGCCCAGGTGCCTGATGTCAGTTTGTAGGAGGCCTTTGGCCCTCCATGGGAAGCCAGGCTTCCAGCTTGTGGCAGCTTGCATCTGGAAGAAATCCTGTTCCGTTTGGGATTGTAGGTGGCCGAGGCCTGGTGCCCGGCAGAGGGAGTTGGGCACAAATGATGGCCTGTTTCCAGGGGTAAGTAAAGTCAGCTGCCCAGGTGCCTGATGTCAGTTTGTAGGAGGCCTTTGGCCCTTCAAGGGAAACTAGCCTTCCAGTTTGTGGCAGCTTTCATCTGGTAGAAATCCTGTTCCATTCGGGATTGTAGGTGGTCGAGGCCAGGTGCCTGGCAGAGGGAGTTGGGCACAAAGGATGGCCTGTTTCCAGGGGTTAGTAAAGTCAGCTGCCCAGGTGCCTGGTGTCAGTTTGTAGGAGGCCTTTGGCCCTCCAAGGGAAGCCAGGCTTCCTGCTTGTGGCAGCTTGCATCTGGAAGAAATCCTGTTCCGTTTGGGATTGTAGGTGGCCGAGGCCTGGTGCCCGGCAGAGGGAGTTGGGCACAAAGGATGGCCTGTTTCCAGGGGTAAGTAAAGTCACCTGCCCAGGTGCCTGATGTCAGTTTGTAGCAGGCCTTTGGCCCGCTAAGGGAAGGTAGTCTTCCAGTTTGTGGCAGCTTGCATCTGGAAGAAATCCTGTTCCGTTCTGGATTGTAGGTGGCCGAGGCCAGGTGCCCGGCAGAGGGAGTTGGGCACAAATGATGGCCTGTTTCCAGGGGTAAGTAAAGTCAACTGCCCAGGTGCCTGATGTCAGTTTGTAGGAGGCCTTTGGCCCTTCAAGGGAAACTAGTCTTCCAGTTTGTGGCGGCTTGCATCTGGAAGAAATCCTGATCCGATCGGGATTGCAGGTAACCAAGGCCATGTGCCCGGCAGAGGGAGTTGGGCACAAATGATGGCCTGTTTCCAGGGGTAAGTAAAGTCAGCTGCCCAGGTGCCTGATGTCAGTTTGTAGGAGGCCTTTGGCCCTCCAAGAGCAGCCAGGCTTCCGGCTTGTGGCAGCTTGCATCTTGAAGAAATCCTGTTCCGTTTGGGATCGTAGGTGGCCGAGGCCTGGTGCCTGGCTAAGGGAGTTGGGAACAAAGGATGGCCTGTTTCCAGGGGTAAGTAAAGTCAGCTGCCCAGGTGCCTGATGTCAGTTTGTAGGAGGCCTTTGGCCCTCCAAGGGAAGCAAGTCTTCCAGTTTGTGGCAGCTTGCATCTGGAAGAAATCCTGTTCCGTTCTGGATTGTAGGTGGCCGAGGCCAGGTGCCCGGCAGAGGGAGTTGGGCACAAAGGATGGCCTGTTTCCAGGGGTAAGTAAAGTCAGCTGCCCAGGTGCCTGATGTCAGTTTGTAGGAGGCCTTTGGCCCTCCAAGGGAAGCCAGGCTTCCAGCTTGTGGCAGCTTGCATCTGGAAGAAATCCTGTTCCGTTTGGGATTGTAGGTGGCCGATGCCTGGTGCCCGGCAGAGGGAGTTGGGCACAAAGGGTGGCCTGTTTCCAGGGGTAAGTAAAGTCACCTGCCCAGGTGCCTGATGTCAGTTTGTAGCAGGCCTTTGGCCCGCTAAGGGAAACTAGTCTTCCAGTTTGTGGCAGCTTGCATCTGGAAGAAATCCTGCTCCGTTCTGGATTGTAGGTGGCCGAGGCCAGGTGCCCGGCAGAGGGAGTTGGGCACATAGGATGTCCTGTTTCCAGGGGTAAGTAAAGTCAGCTGCCCAGGTGCCTGATGTCAGTTGGCAGATGGCAATTGTTCCTCCATGGGAAGCCAGGCTTCCAGCTTGTGGCAGCTTGCATCTGGAAGAAATCCTGTTCCGTTCAGGATTGTAGGTGGCCGAGGCTAGGTGCCCAGGAGTGGGAGTTGGGCACAAATGATGGACTGTTTCCAGGGGTAAGTAAAGTCAGCTGCCCAGGTGCCTGATGTCAGTTTGTAGGAGGCCTTTGGCCCTCCATGGGAAGCCAGGCTTCCAGCTTGTGGCAGCTTGCATCTGGAAGAAATCCTGATCCGATCGGGATTGCAGGTAGCCAAGGCCACGTGCCCGGCAGAGGGAGTTGGGCACAAATGATGGCCTGTTTCCAGGGGTAAGTAAAGTCAGCTGCCCAGGTGCCTGATGTCAGTTTGTAGGAGGCCTTTGGCCGTCCAAGAGCATCCAGGCTTCCGGCTTGTGGCAGCTTGCATCTTGAAAAATCCTGTTCCGTTTGGGATCGTAGGTGGCCGAGGCCTGGTGCCTCGCTAAGGGAGTTGGGAACAAAGGATGGCCTGTTTCCAGGGGTAAGTAAAGTCAGCTGCCCAGGTGCCTGATGTCAGTTTGTAGGAGGCCTTTGGCCCTCCAAGGGAAGCAAGTCTTCCAGTTTGTGGCAGCTTGCATCGCGAAGAAATCCTGTTCCGTTCGGGATTGTAGGTGGCCGAGGCCAGGTGCCCGGCAGAGGGAGTTGGGCACAAATGATGGCCTGTTTCCAGGGGTAAGTAAAGTCAGCTGCCCAGGTGCCTGATGTCAGTTTGCAGATGGCAATTGTTCCTCCATGGGAAGCCAGGCTTCCAGCTTGTGGCAGCTTGCATCTGGAAGAAATCCTGTTCCGTTCGGGATTGTAGGTGCCGAGGCTAGGTGCCCGGCAGAGTGAGTTGGGCACAAATGATGGACTGTTTCCAGGGGTAAGTAAAGTCAGCTGCCCAGGTGCCTGATGTCAGTTTGTAGGAGGCCTTTGGCCCTCCATGGGAAGCCAGGCTTCCAGCTTGTGGCAGCTTGCATCTGGAAGAAATCCTGTTCCGTTTGGGATTGTAGGTGGCCGAGGCCTGGTGCCCGGCAGAGGGAGTTGGGCACAAATGATGGCCTGTTTCCAGGGGTAAGTAAAGTCAGCTGCCCAGGTGCCTGATGTCAGTTTGTAGGAGGCCTTTGGCCCTTCAAGGGAAACTAGTCTTCCAGTTTGTGGCAGCTTGCATCTGGAAGAAATCCTGATGCATTCGGGATTGCAGGTGGCCAAGGCCACGTGCCCGGCAGAGGGAGTTGGGCACAAATGATGGCCTGTTTCCAGGGGTAAGTAAAGTCAGCTGCCCAGGTGCCTGATGTCAGTTTGTAGGAGGCCTTTGGCCCTCCAGGAGCAGCCAGGCTTCCGGCTTGTGGCAGCTTGCATCTGGAAGAAATCCTGTTCCATTTGGGATCGTTGGTGGCCGAGGCCTGGTGCCTGGCTAAGGGAGTTGGGAACAAAGGATGGCCTGTTTCCAGGGGTAAGTAAAGTCAGCTGCCCAGGTGCCTGATGTCAGTTTGTAGGAGGCCTTTGGCCCTCCATGGGAAGCCACGCTTCCAGCTTGTGGCAGCTTGCATCTGGAACAAATCCTGTTCCGTTTGGGATTGTAGGTGGCCGAGGCCTGGTGCCCGGCAGAGGGAGTTGGGCACAAATGATGGCCTGTTTCCAGGGGTAAGTAAAGTCAACTGCCCAGGTGCCTGATGACAGTTTGTAGGAGGCCTTTGGCCCTCCATGGGAAGCCAGGCTTCCAGCTTGTGGCAGCTTGCATCTGGAAGAAATCCTGTTCCGTTTGGGATTGTAGGTGGCCGAGGCCTGGTGCCCGGCAGAGGGAGTTGGGCACAAATGATGGCCTGTTTCCAGGGGTAAGTAAAGTCAGCTGCCCAGGTGCCTGATGTCAGTTTGTAGGAGGCCTTTGGCCCTTCTAGGGAAACTAGTCTTCCAGTTTGTGGCAGCTTTCATCTGGTAGAAATCCTGTTCCATTCGGGATTGTAGGTGGCCGAGGCCAGGTGCCTGGCAGAGGGAGTTGGGCACAAATGATGGCCTGTTTCCAGGGGTTAGTAAAGTCAGCTGCCCAGGTGCCTGGTGTCAGTTTGTAGGAGGCCTTTGGCCCTCCAAGGGAAGCCAGGGTTCCTGCTTGTGGCAGCTTGCATCTGGAAGAAATCCTGTTCGGTTTGGGATTGTAGGTGGCCGAGGCCTGGTGCCCGGCAGAGGGAGTTGGGCACAAATGATGGCCTGTTTCCAGGGGTAAGTAAAGTCAGCTGCCCAGGTGCCTGATGTCAGTTTGTAGCAGGCCTTTGGCCCGCTAAGGGAAGGTAGTCTTCCAGTTTGTGGCAGCTTGCATCTGGAAGAAATCCTGTTCCGTTCTGGATTGTAGGTGGCCGAGGCCAGGTGCCCGGCAGAGGGAGTTGGGCACAAATGATGGCCTGTTTCCAGGGGTAAGTAAAGTCAGCTTCCCAGGTGCCTGATGTCAGTTTGTAGGAGGCCTTTGGCCCTCCATGGGAAGCCACGCTTCCAGCTTGTGGCAGCTTGCATCTGGAACAAATCCTGTTCCGTTTGGGATTGTAGGTGGCCGAGGCCTGGTGCCCGGCAGAGGGAGTTGGGCACAAATGATGGCCTGTTTCCAGGGGTAAGTAAAGTCAACTGCCCAGGTGCCTGATGTCAGTTTGTAGGAGGCCTTTGGCCCTCCATGGGAAGCCAGGCTTCCAGCTTGTGGCAGCTTGCATCTGGAAGAAATCCTGTTCCGTTTGGGATTGTAGGTGGCCGAGGCCTGGTGCCCGGCAGAGGGAGTTGGGCACAAATGATGGCCTGTTTCCAGGGGTAAGTAAAGTCAGCTGCCCAGGTGCCTGATGTCAGTTTGTAGGAGGCCTTTGGCCCTTCTAGGGAAACTAGTCTTCCAGTTTGTGGCAGCTTTCATCTGGTAGAAATCCTGTTCCATTCGGGATTGTAGGTGGCCGAGGCCAGGTGCCTGGCAGAGGGAGTTGGGCACAAATGATGGCCTGTTTCCAGGGGTTAGTAAAGTCAGCTGCCCAGGTGCCTGGTGTCAGTTTGTAGGAGGCCTTTGGCCCTCCAAGGGAAGCCAGGGTTCCTGCTTGTGGCAGCTTGCATCTGGAAGAAATCCTGTTCCGTTTGGGATTGTAGGTGGCCGAGGCCTGGTGCCCGGCTGAGGGAGTTGGGCACAAATGATGGCCTGTTTCCAGGGGTAAGTAAAGTCAGCTGCCCAGGTGCCTGATGTCAGTTTGTAGGAGGCCTTTGGCCCTCCAAGGGAAGCCAGGCTTCCTGCTTGTGGCAGCTTGCATCTGGAAGAAATCCTGTTCCGTTTGGGATTGTAGGTGGCCGAGGCCTGGTGCCCGGCAGAGGGAGTTGGGCACAAATGATGGCCTGTTTCCAGGGGTAAGTAAAGTCAGCTGCCCAGGTGCCTGATGTCAGTTTGTAGCAGGCCTTTGGCCCGCTAAGGGAAGGTAGTCTTCCAGTTTGTGGCAGCTTGCATCTGGAAGAAATCCTGTTCCGTTCTGGATTGTAGGTGGCCGAGGCCAGGTGCCCGGCAGAGGGAGTTGGGCAGAAATGATGGCCTGTTTCCAGGGGTAAGTAAAGTCAGCTGCCCAGGTGCCTGATGTCAGTTTGCAGATGGCAATTGTTCCTCCATGGGAAGCCAGGCTTCCAGCTTGTGGCAGCTTGCATCTGGAAGAAATCCTGTTCCGTTTGGGATTTTAGGTGGCCGAGGCTAGGTGCCCGGCAGAGGGAGTTGGGCACAAATGATGGCCTGTTCCAGGTGTAAGTAAAGTCAGCTGCCCAGGTGCCTGATGTCAGTTTGTAGGAGGCTTTTGGCCCTTCAAGGGAAACTAGTCTTCCAGTTTGTGGCAGCTTGCATCTGGAAGAAATCCTGATCCGATCGGGATTGCAGGTAACCAAGGCCACGCGCCCGGCAGAGGGAGTTGGGCACAAATGATGGCCTGTTTCCAGGGGTAAGTAAAGTCAGCTGCCCAGGTGACTGATGTCAGTTTGTAGGAGGCCTTTGGCCCTTCATGGGAAGCCAGGCTTCCGGCTTGTGGCAGCTTGCATGTTGAAGAAATCCTGTTCCGTTTGGGATCGTAGGTGGCCGAGGCCTGGTGCCTGGCTAAGGGAGTTGGGAACAAAGGATGGCATGTTTCCAGGGGTAAGTAAAGTCAGCTGCCCAGGTGCCCGATGTCAGTTTGTAGGAGGCCTTTGGCCCGCTAAGGGAAGCAAGTCTTCCAGTTTGTGGCAGCTTGCATCTGGAAGAAATCCTGTTCCATTCGGGATTGTAGGTGGCCGAGGCCAGGTGCCTGGCAGAGGGAGTTGGGCACAAATGATGGCCTGTTTCCAGGGGTTAGTAAAGTCAGCTGCCCAGGTGCCTGGTGTCAGTTTGTAGGAGGCCTTTGGCCCTCCAAGGGAAGCCAGGCTTCCTGCTTGTGGCAGCTTGCATCTGGAAGAAATCCTGTTCCGTTTGGGATTGTAGGTGGCCGAGGCCTGGTGCCCGGCAGAGGGAGTTGGGCACAAATGATGGCCTGTTTCCAGGGGTAAGTAAAGTCAGCTGCCCAGGTGCCTGATGTCAGTTTGTAGCAGGCCTTTGGCCCGCTAAGGGAAGGTAGTCTTCCAGTTTGTGGCAGCTTGCATCTGGAAGAAATCCTGTTCCGTTCTGGATTGTAGGTGGCCGAGGCCAGGTGCCCGGCAGAGGGAGTTGGGCAGAAATGATGGCCTGTTTCCAGGGGTAAGTAAAGTCAGCTGCCCAGGTGCCTGATGTCAGTTTGCAGATGGCAATTGTTCCTCCATGGGAAGCCAGGCTTCCAGCTTGTGGCAGCTTGCATCTGGAAGAAATCCTGTTCCGTTCGGCATTGTAGGTGGCCGAGGCTAGGTGCCCGGCAGAGGGAGTTGGGCACAAATGATGGCCTGTTCCAGGTGTAAGTAAAGTCAGCTGCCCAGGTGCCTGATGTCAGTTTGTAGGAGGCTTTTGGCCCTTCAAGGGAAACTAGTCTTCCAGTTTGTGGCAGCTTGCATCTGGAAGAAATCCTGATCCGATCGGGATTGCAGGTAACCAAGGCCACGCGCCCGGCAGAGGGAGTTGGGCACAAATGATGGCCTGTTTCCAGGGGTAAGTAAAGTCAGCTGCCCAGGTGCCTGATGTCAGTTTGTAGGAGGCCTTTGGCCCTCCATGGGAAGCCAGGCTTCCGGCTTGTGGCAGCTTGCATCTTGAAGAAATCCTGTTCCGTTTGGGATCGTAGGTGGCCGAGGCCTGGTGCCTGGCTAAGGGAGTTGGGAACAAAGGATGGCATGTTTCCAGGGGTAAGTAAAGTCAGCTGCCCAGGTGCCTGATGTCAGTTTGTAGGAGGCCTTTGGCCCTCCAAGGGAAGCAAGTCTTCCAGTTTGTGGCAGCTTGCATCTGGAAGAAATCCTGTTCCATTCGGGATTGTAGGTGGTCGAGGCCAGGTGCCCGGCAGAGGGAGTTGGACACAAATGATGGCCTGTATCCAGGGGTAAGTAAAGTCAGCTGCCCAGGTGCCTGATGTCAGTTTGTAGGAGGCCTTTGGCCCTCCATGGGAAGCCAGGCTTCCAGCTTGTGGCAGCTTGCATCTGGAAGAAATCCTGTTCCGTTTGGGATTGTAGGTGGCCGAAGCCAGGTGCCCGGCAGAGGGAGGTGGGCACAAATGATGGCCTGTTTCCAGGGGTTAGTAAAGTCAGCTGCCCAGGTGCCTGATGTCAGTTTGTAGGAGGCCTTTGGCCCTTCAAGGGAAACTAGTCTTCCAGTTTGTGGCAGCTTGCATCTGGAAGAAATCCTGATCCATTCGGGATTGCAGGTGGCCAAGGCCACGTGCCCGTCAGAGGGAGTTGGGCACAAATGATGGCCTGTTTCTAGGGGTAAGTAAAGTCAGCTGCCCAGGTGCCTGATGTCAGTTTGTAGGAGGCCTTTGGCCCTCCAAGAACAGCCAGGCTTCCGGCTTGTGGCAGCTTGAATCTTGAAGAAATCCTGTTCCGTTTGGGATCGTAGGTGGCCGAGGTCTGGTGCCTGGCTAAGGGAGTTGGGAACAAAGGATGGCCTGTTTCCAGGGGTAAGTAAAGTCAGCTGCCCAGGTGCCTGATGTCAGTTTGTAGGAGGACTTTGGCCCTCCAAGGGAAGCAAGTCTTCCAGTTTGTGGCAGCTTGCATCTGGAAGAAATCCTGTTCCGTTCTGGATTGTAGGTGGCCGAGGCCAGGCGCCCGGCAGAGGGAGTTGGGCACAAATGATGGCCTGTTTCCAGGGGTAAGTAAAGTCAGCTGCCCAGGTGCCTGATGTCAGTTGGCAGATGGCAATTGTTCCTCCATGGGAAGCCAGGCTTCCAGCTTGTGGCAGCTTGCATCTGGAAGAAATCCTGTTCCGTTCGGGATTGTAGGTGGCCGAGGCTAGGTGCCCGGCAGAGGGAGTTGGGCACAAATGATGGACTGTTTCCAGCGGTAAGTAAAGTCAGCTGCCCAGGTGCCTGATGTCAGTTTGTAGGAGGCCTTTGGCCCTCCAAGGGAAGCCAGGCTTCCAGCTTGTGGCAGCTTGCATCTGGAAGAAATCCTGTTCCGTTTGGGATTGTAGGTGGCCGAGGCCTGGTGCCTGGCAGAGGGAGTTGGGAACAAATGATGGCCTGTTTCCAGGGGTAAGTAAAGTCAACTGCCCAGGTGCCTGATGTCAGTTTGTAGGAGGCCTTTGGCCCTTCAAGGGAAACTAGTCTTCCAGTTTGTGGCAGCTTGCATCTGGAAGAAATCCTGATCCGATGGGGATTGCAGGTAGCCAAGGCCACGTGCCCGGCAGAGGGAGTTGGGCACAAATGATGGCCTGTTTCCAGGGGTAAGTAATGTCAGCTGCCCAGGTGCCCGATGTCAGTTTGTAGGAGGCCTTTGGCCCTCCAAGGGAAGCAAGTCTTCCAGTTTGTGGCAGCTTGCATCTGGAAGAAATCCTGTTCCGTTCTGGATTGTAGGTGGCCGAGGCCAGGTGCCCGGCAGATGGAGTTGGGCACAAATGATGGCCTGTTTCCAGGGGTAAGTAAAGTCACCTGCCCAGGTGCCTGATGTCAGTTTGTAGCAGGCCTTTGGCCCGCTAAGGGAAGGTAGTCTTCCAGTTTGTGGCAGCTTGCATCTGGAAGAAATCCTGTTCCATTCGGGATTGTAGGTGGCCGAGGCCAGGTGCCTGGCAGAGGGAGTTGGGCACAAATGATGGCCTGTTTCCAGGGGTTAGTAAAGTCAGCTGCCCAGGTGCCTGGTGTCAGTTTGTAGGAGGCCTTTGGCCCTCCAAGGGAAGCCAGGGTTCCTGCTTGTGGCAGCTTGCATCTGGAAGAAATCCTGTTCCGTTTGGGATTGTAGGTGGCCGAGGCCTGGTGCCCGGCAGAGGGAGTTGGGCACAAATGATGGCCTGTTTCCAGGGGTAAGTAAAGTCAGCTGCCCAGGTGCCTGATGTCAGTTTGTAGCAGGCCTTTGGCCCGCTAAGGGAAGGTAGTCTTCCAGTTTGTGGCAGCTTGCATCTGGAAGAAATCCTGTTCCGTTCTGGATTGTAGGTGGCCGAGGCCAGGTGCCCGGCAGAGGGAGTTGGGCACAAATGATGGCCTGTTTCCAGGGGTAAGTAAAGTCAGCTTCCCAGGTGCCTGATGTCAGTTTGTAGGAGGCCTTTGGCCCTCCATGGGAAGCCACGCTTCCAGCTTGTGGCAGCTTGCATCTGGAACAAATCCTGTTCCGTTTGGGATTGTAGGTGGCCGAGGCCTGGTGCCCGGCAGAGGGAGTTGGGCACAAATGATGGCCTGTTTCCAGGGGTAAGTAAAGTCAACTGCCCAGGTGCCTGATGTCAGTTTGTAGGAGGCCTTTGGCCCTCCATGGGAAGCCAGGCTTCCAGCTTGTGGCAGCTTGCATCTGGAAGAAATCCTGTTCCGTTTGGGATTGTAGGTGGCCGAGGCCTGGTGCCCGGCAGAGGGAGTTGGGCACAAATGATGGCCTGTTTCCAGGGGTAAGTAAAGTCAGCTGCCCAGGTGCCTGATGTCAGTTTGTAGGAGGCCTTTGGCCCTTCTAGGGAAACTAGTCTTCCAGTTTGTGGCAGCTTTCATCTGGTAGAAATCCTGTTCCATTCGGGATTGTAGGTGGCCGAGGCCAGGTGCCTGGCAGAGGGAGTTGGGCACAAATGATGGCCTGTTTCCAGGGGTTAGTAAAGTCAGCTGCCCAGGTGCCTGGTGTCAGTTTGTAGGAGGCCTTTGGCCCTCCAAGGGAAGCCAGGGTTCCTGCTTGTGGCAGCTTGCATCTGGAAGAAATCCTGTTCCGTTTGGGATTGTAGGTGGCCGAGGCCTGGTGCCCGGCTGAGGGAGTTGGGCACAAATGATGGCCTGTTTCCAGGGGTTAGTAAAGTCAGCTGCCCAGGTGCCTGGTGTCAGTTTGTAGGAGGCCTTTGGCCCTCCAAGGGAAGCCAGGCTTCCTGCTTGTGGCAGCTTGCATCTGGAAGAAATCCTGTTCCGTTTGGGATTGTAGGTGGCCGAGGCCTGGTGCCCGGCAGAGGGAGTTGGGCACAAATGATGGCCTGTTTCCAGGGGTAAGTAAAGTCAGCTGCCCAGGTGCCTGATGTCAGTTTGTAGCAGGCCTTTGGCCCGCTAAGGGAAGGTAGTCTTCCAGTTTGTGGCAGCTTGCATCTGGAAGAAATCCTGTTCCGTTCTGGATTGTAGGTGGCCGAGGCCAGGTGCCCGGCAGAGGGAGTTGGGCAGAAATGATGGCCTGTTTCCAGGGGTAAGTAAAGTCAGCTGCCCAGGTGCCTGATGTCAGTTTGCAGATGGCAATTGTTCCTCCATGGGAAGCCAGGCTTCCAGCTTGTGGCAGCTTGCATCTGGAAGAAATCCTGTTCCGTTTGGGATTTTAGGTGGCCGAGGCTAGGTGCCCGGCAGAGGGAGTTGGGCACAAATGATGGCCTGTTCCAGGTGTAAGTAAAGTCAGCTGCCCAGGTGCCTGATGTCAGTTTGTAGGAGGCTTTTGGCCCTTCAAGGGAAACTAGTCTTCCAGTTTGTGGCAGCTTGCATCTGGAAGAAATCCTGATCCGATCGGGATTGCAGGTAACCAAGGCCACGCGCCCGGCAGAGGGAGTTGGGCACAAATGATGGCCTGTTTCCAGGGGTAAGTAAAGTCAGCTGCCCAGGTGACTGATGTCAGTTTGTAGGAGGCCTTTGGCCCTCCATGGGAAGCCAGGCTTCCGGCTTGTGGCAGCTTGCATGTTGAAGAAATCCTGTTCCGTTTGGGATCGTAGGTGGCCGAGGCCTGGTGCCTGGCTAAGGGAGTTGGGAACAAAGGATGGCATGTTTCCAGGGGTAAGTAAAGTCAGCTGCCCAGGTGCCCGATGTCAGTTTGTAGGAGGCCTTTGGCCCTCCAAGGGAAGCAAGTCTTCCAGTTTGTGGCAGCTTGCATCTGGAAGAAATCCTGTTCCATTCGGGATTGTAGGTGGCCGAGGCCAGGTGCCTGGCAGAGGGAGTTGGGCACAAATGATGGCCTGTTTCCAGGGGTTAGTAAAGTCAGCTGCCCAGGTGCCTGGTGTCAGTTTGTAGGAGGCCTTTGGCCCTCCAAGGGAAGCCAGGCTTCCTGCTTGTGGCAGCTTGCATCTGGAAGAAATCCTGTTCCGTTTGGGATTGTAGGTGGCCGAGGCCTGGTGCCCGGCAGAGGGAGTTGGGCACAAATGATGGCCTGTTTCCAGGGGTAAGTAAAGTCAGCTGCCCAGGTGCCTGATGTCAGTTTGTAGCAGGCCTTTGGCCCGCTAAGGGAAGGTAGTCTTCCAGTTTGTGGCAGCTTGCATCTGGAAGAAATCCTGTTCCGTTCTGGATTGTAGGTGGCCGAGGACAGGTGCCCGGCAGAGGGGGTTGGGCAGAAATGATGGCCTGTTTCCAGGGGTAAGTAAAGTCAGCTGCCCAGGTGCCTGATGTCAGTTTGCAGATGGCAATTGTTCCTCCATGGGAAGCCAGGCTTCCAGCTTGTGGCAGCTTGCATCTGGAAGAAATCCTGTTCCGTTCGGCATTGTAGGTGGCCGAGGCTAGGTGCCCGGCAGAGGGAGTTGGGCACAAATGATGGCCTGTTCCAGGTGTAAGTAAAGTCAGCTGCCCAGGTGCCTGATGTCAGTTTGTAGGAGGCTTTTGGCCCTTCAAGGGAAACTAGTCTTCCAGTTTGTGGCAGCTTGCATCTGGAAGAAATCCTGATCCGATCGGGATTGCAGGTAACCAAGGCCACGCGCCCGGCAGAGGGAGTTGGGCACAAATGATGGCCTGTTTCCAGGGGTAAGTAAAGTCAGCTGCCCAGGTGCCTGATGTCAGTTTGTAGGAGGCCTTTGGCCCTCCATGGGAAGCCAGGCTTCCGGCTTGTGGCAGCTTGCATCTTGAAGAAATCCTGTTCCGTTTGGGATCGTAGGTGGCCGAGGCCTGGTGCCTGGCTAAGGGAGTTGGGAACAAAGGATGGCATGTTTCCAGGGGTAAGTAAAGTCAGCTGCCCAGGTGCCTGATGTCAGTTTGTAGGAGGCCTTTGGCCCTCCAAGGGAAGCAAGTCTTCCAGTTTGTGGCAGCTTGCATCTGGAAGAAATCCTGTTCCATTCGGGATTGTAGGTGGTCGAGGCCAGGTGCCCGGCAGAGGGAGTTGGACACAAATGATGGCCTGTATCCTGGGGTAAGTAAAGTCAGCTGCCCAGGTGCCTGATGTCAGTTTGTAGGAGGCCTTTGGCCCTCCATGGGAAGCCAGGCTTCCAGCTTGTGGCAGCTTGCATCTGGAAGAAATCCTGTTCCGTTTGGGATTGTAGGTGGCCGAAGCCAGGTGCCCGGCAGAGGGAGGTGGGCACAAATGATGGCCTGTTTCCAGGGGTTAGTAAAGTCAGCTGCCCAGGTGCCTGATGTCAGTTTGTAGGAGGCCTTTGGCCCTTCAAGGGAAACTAGTCTTCCAGTTTGTGGCAGCTTGCATCTGGAAGAAATCCTGATCCATTCGGGATTGCAGGTGGCCAAGGCCACGTGCCCGTCAGAGGGAGTTGGGCACAAATGATGGCCTGTTTCTAGGGGTAAGTAAAGTCAGCTGCCCAGGTGCCTGATGTCAGTTTGTAGGAGGCCTTTGGCCCTCCAAGAACAGCCAGGCTTCCGGCTTGTGGCAGCTTGAATCTTGAAGAAATCCTGTTCCGTTTGGGATCGTAGGTGGCCGAGGTCTGGTGCCTGGCTAAGGGAGTTGGGAACAAAGGATGGCCTGTTTCCAGGGGTAAGTAAAGTCAGCTGCCCAGGTGCCTGATGTCAGTTTGTAGGAGGACTTTGGCCCTCCAAGGGAAGCAAGTCTTCCAGTTTGTGGCAGCTTGCATCTGGAAGAAATCCTGTTCCGTTCTGGATTGTAGGTGGCCGAGGCCAGGCGCCCGGCAGAGGGAGTTGGGCACAAATGATGGCCTGTTTCCAGGGGTAAGTAAAGTCAGCTGCCCAGGTGCCTGATGTCAGTTGGCAGATGGCAATTGTTCCTCCATGGGAAGCCAGGCTTCCAGCTTGTGGCAGCTTGCATCTGGAAGAAATCCTGTTCCGTTCGGGATTGTAGGTGGCCGAGGCTAGGTGCCCGGCAGAGGGAGTTGGGCACAAATGATGGACTGTTTCCAGCGGTAAGTAAAGTCAGCTGCCCAGGTGCCTGATGTCAGTTTGTAGGAGGCCTTTGGCCCTCCAAGGGAAGCCAGGCTTCCAGCTTGTGGCAGCTTGCATCTGGAAGAAATCCTGTTCCGTTTGGGATTGTAGGTGGCCGAGGCCTGGTGCCTGGCAGAGGGAGGTGGGAACAAATGATGGCCTGTTTCCAGGGGTAAGTAAAGTCAACTGCCCAGGTGCCTGATGTCAGTTTGTAGGAGGCCTTTGGCCCTTCAAGGGAAACTAGTCTTCCAGTTTGTGGCAGCTTGCATCTGGAAGAAATCCTGATCCGATGGGGATTGCAGGTAGCCAAGGCCACGTGCCCGGCAGAGGGAGTTGGGCACAAATGATGGCCGGTTTCCAGGGGTAAGTAATGTCAGCTGCCCAGGTGCCCGATGTCAGTTTGTAGGAGGCCTTTGGCCCTCCAAGGGAAGCAAGTCTTCCAGTTTGTGGCAGCTTGCATCTGGAAGAAATCCTGTTCCGTTCTGGATTGTAGGTGGCCGAGGCCAGGTGCCCGGCAGATGGAGTTGGGCACAAATGATGGCCTGTTTCCAGGGGTAAGTAAAGTCACCTGCCCAGGTGCCTGATGTCAGTTTGTAGCAGGCCTTTGGCCCGCTAAGGGAAGGTAGTCTTCCAGTTTGTGGCAGCTTGCATCTGGAAGAAATCCTGTTCCGTTCTGGATTGTAGGTGGCCGAGGCCAGGTGCCCGGCAGAGGGAGTTGGGCACAAATGATGGCCTGTTTCCAGGGGTAAGTAAAGTCAGCTGCCCAGGTGCCTGATGTCAGTTTGTAGGAGGCCTCTGGCCCTTCAAGGGAAACTAGTCTTCCAGTTTGTGGCGGCTTGCATCTGGAAGAAATCCTGATCCGATCGGGATTGCAGGTAACCAAGGCCATGTGCCCGGCAGAGGGATTTGGGCACAAATGATGGCCTGTTTCCAGGGGTAAGTAAAGTCAGCTGCCCAGGTGCCTGATGTCAGTTTGTAGGAGGCCTTTGGCCCTCCAAGAGCAGCCAGGCTTCCGGCTTGTGGCAGCTTGCATCTGGAAGAAATCCTGTTCCGTTCTGGATTGTAGGTGGCCGAGGCCAGGTGCCCGGCAGAGGGAGTTGGGCACAAAGGATGGCCTGTTTCCAGGGGTAAGTAAAGTCAGCTGCCCAGGTGCCTGATGTCAGTTTGTAGGAGGCCTTTGGCCCTCCAAGGGAAGCCAGGCTTCCAGCTTGTGGCAGCTTGCATCTGGAAGAAATCCTGTTCCGTTTGGGATTGTAGGTGGCCGAGGTCTGGTGCCTGGCTAAGGGAGTTGGGAACAAAGGATGGCCTGTTTCCAGGGGTAAGTAAAGTCAGCTGCCCAGGTGCCTGATGTCAGTTTGTAGGAGGACTTTGGCCCTCCAAGGGAAGCAAGTCTTCCAGTTTGTGGCAGCTTGCATCTGGAAGAAATCCTGTTCCGTTCTGGATTGTAGGTGGCCGAGGCCAGGCGCCCGGCAGAGGGAGTTGGGCACAAATGATGGCCTGTTTCCAGGGGTAAGTAAAGTCAGCTGCCCAGGTGCCTGATGTCAGTTGGCAGATGGCAATTGTTCCTCCATGGGAAGCCAGGCTTCCAGCTTGTGGCAGCTTGCATCTGGAAGAAATCCTGTTCCGTTCGGGATTGTAGGTGGCCGAGGCTAGGTGCCCGGCAGAGGGAGTTGGGCACAAATGATGGACTGTTTCCAGCGGTAAGTAAAGTCAGCTGCCCAGGTGCCTGATGTCAGTTTGTAGGAGGCCTTTGGCCCTCCAAGGGAAGCCAGGCTTCCAGCTTGTGGCAGCTTGCATCTGGAAGAAATCCTGTTCCGTTTGGGATTGTAGGTGGCCGAGGCCTGGTGCCCGGCAGAGGGAGTTGGGAACAAATGATGGCCTGTTTCCAGGGGTAAGTAAAGTCAACTGCCCAGGTGCCTGATGTCAGTTTGTAGGAGGCCTTTGGCCCTTCAAGGGAAACTAGTCTTCCAGTTTGTGGCAGCTTGCATCTGGAAGAAATCCTGATCCGATGGGGATTGCAGGTAGCCAAGGCCACGTGCCCGGCAGAGGGAGTTGGGCACAAATGATGGCCTGTTTCCAGGGGTAAGTAATGTCAGCTGCCCAGGTGCCCGATGTCAGTTTGTAGGAGGCCTTTGGCCCTCCAAGGGAAGCAAGTCTTCCAGTTTGTGGCAGCTTGCATCTGGAAGAAATCCTGTTCCGTTCTGGATTGTAGGTGGCCGAGGCCAGGTGCCCGGCAGATGGAGTTGGGCAAAATGATGGCCTGTTTCCAGGGGTAAGTAAAGTCACCTGCCCAGGTGCCTGATGTCAGTTTGTAGCAGGCCTTTGGCCCGCTAAGGGAAGGTAGTCTTCCAGTTTGTGGCAGCTTGCATCTGGAAGAAATCCTGTTCCGTTCTGGATTGTAGGTGGCCGAGGCCAGGTGCCCGGCAGAGGGAGTTGGGCACAAATGATGGCCTGTTTCCAGGGGTAAGTAAAGTCAGCTGCCCAGGTGCCTGATGTCAGTTTGTAGGAGGCCTCTGGCCCTTCAAGGGAAACTAGTCTTCCAGTTTGTGGCGGCTTGCATCTGGAAGAAATCCTGATCCGATCGGGATTGCAGGTAACCAAGGCCATGTGCCCGGCAGAGGGAGTTGGGCACAAATGATGGCCTGTTTCCAGGGGTAAGTAAAGTCAGCTGCCCAGGTGCCTGATGTCAGTTTGTAGGAGGCCTTTGGCCCTCCAAGAGCAGCCAGGCTTCCGGCTTGTGGCAGCTTGCATCTGGAACAAATCCTGTTCCGTTCTGGATTGTAGGTGGCCGAGGCCAGGTGCCCGGCAGAGGGAGTTGGGCACAAAGGATGGCCTGTTTCCAGGGGTAAGTAAAGTCAGCTGCCCAGGTGCCTGATGTCAGTTTGTAGGAGGCCTTTGGCCCTCCAAGGGAAGCCAGGCTTCCAGCTTGTGGCAGCTTGCATCTGGAAGAAATCCTGTTCCGTTTGGGATTGTAGGTGGCCGAGGCCTGGTGCCCGGCAGAGGGAGTTGGGCACAAATGATGGCCTGTTTCCAGGGGTAAGTAAAGTCAGCTGCCCAGGTGCCTGATGTCAGTTTGTAGGAGGCCTTTGGCCCTTCAAGCGAAACTAGTCTTCCAGTTCGTGGCAGCTTGCATCTGGAAGAAATCCTGATCCGATCGGGATTGCAGGTAGCCAAGGCCACGTGCCCGGCAGAGGGAGTTGGGCACAAATGATGGCCTGTTTCCAGGGGTAAGTAAAATCAGCTGCCCAGGTGCCTGATGTCAGTTTGTAGGAGGCCTTTGGCCGTCCAAGAGCAGCCAGGCTTCCGGCTTGTGGCAGCTTGCATCTTGAAAAATCCTGTTCCGTTTGGGATCGCAGGTGGCCGAGGCCTGGTGCCTCGCTAAGGGAGTTGGGAACAAAGGATGGCCTGTTTCCAGGGGTAAGTAAAGTCAGCTGCCCAGGTGCCTGATGTCAGTTTGTAGGAGGCCTTTGGCCCTCCAAGGGAAGCAAGTCTTCCAGTTTGTGGCAGCTTGCATCGCGAAGAAATCCTGTTCTGTTCGGGATTGTAGGTGGCCGAGGCCAGGTGCCCGGCAGAGGGAGTTGGGCACAAAGGATGGCCTGTTTCCAGGGGTAAGTAAAGTCAGCTGCCCAGGTGCCTGACGTCAGTTTGCAGATGGCAATTGTTCCTCCATGGGAAGCCAGGCTTCCAGCTTGTGGTAGCTTGCATCTGGAAGAAATCCTGTTCCGTTCGGGATTGTAGGTGGCCGAGGCCTGGTGCCTGGCAGAGGGACTTGGGCACAAATGATGGCCTGTTTCCAGGGGTAAGTAAAGTCAGCTGCCCAGGTGCCTGATGTCAGTTTGTTGCAGGCCTTTGGCCCTTCAAGGGAAACTAGTCTTCCAGTTTGTGGCAGCTTGCATCTGGAAGAAATCCTGTTCCATTCGGGATTGCAGGTGGCCGTGGCCAGGTGCCCGGCAGAGGGAGTTGGGCACAAATGATGGCCTGTATCCAAGGGTAAGTAAAGTCAGCTGCCCAGGTGCCTGATGTCAGTTTGTAGGAGGCCTTTGGCCCTCCATGGGAAGCCAGGCTTCCAGCTTGTGGCAGCTTGCATCTGGAAGAAATCCTGTTCCGTTTGGGATTGTAGGTGGCCGAGGCCAGGTGCCCGGCAGAGGGAGGTGGGCACAAATGATGGCCTGTTTCCAGGGGTAAGTAAAGTCAGCTGCCCAGGTGCCTGATGTCAGTTTGTAGGAGGCCTTTGGCCCTTCAAGGGAAACTAGTCTTCCAGTTTGTGGCAGCTTGCATCTGGAAGAAATCCTGATCCATTCGGGATTGCAGGTGGCCAAGGCCACGTGCCCGGCAGAGGGAGTTGGGCACAAATGATGGCCTGTTTCCAGGGGTAAGTAAAGTCAGCTGCCCAGGTGCCTGATGTCAGTTTGTAGGAGGCCTTTGGCCCTCCAAGAGCAGCCAGGCTTCCGGCTTGTGGCAGCTTGCATCTTGAAGAAATCCTGTTCCGTTTGGGATCGTAGGTGGCCGAGGCCTGGTGCCTGGCTAAGGGAGATGGGAACAAAGGATGGCCTGTTTCCAGGGGTAAGTAAAGTCAGCTGCCCAGGTGCCTGATGTCAGTTTGTAGGAGGACTTTGGCCCTCCAAGGGAAGCAAGTCTTCCAGTTTGTGGCAGCTTGCATCTGGAAGAAATCCTGTTCCGTTCTGGATTTTAGGTGGCCGAGGCCAGGCGCCCGGCAGAGGGAGTTGGGCACAAAGGATGGCCTGTTTCCAGGGGTAAGTAAAGTCAGCTGCCCAGGTGCCTGATGTCAGTTGGCAGATGGCAATTGTTCCTCCATGGGAAGCCAGGCTTCCAGCTAGTGGCAGCTTGCATCTGGAAGAAATCCTGTTCCGTTCGGGATTGTAGGTGGCCGAAGCCAGGTGCCCGGCAGAGGGAGGTGGGCACAAATGATGGCCTGTTTCCAGGGGTAAGTAAAGTCAGCTGCCCAGGTGCCTGATGTCAGTTTGTAGCAGGCCTTTGGCCCGCTAAGGGAACGTAGTCTTCCAGTTTGTGGCAGCTTGCATCTGGAAGAAATCCTGTTCCGTTCGGGATTGTAGGTGGTCGAGGCCAGGTGCCCGGCAGAGGGAGTTGGGCACAAATGATGGCCTGTATCCAGGGGTAAGTAAAGTCAGCTGCCCAGGTGCCTGATGTCAGTTTGTAGGAGGCCTTTGGCCCTCCATGGGAAGCCAGGCTTCCAGCTTGTGGCAGCTTGCATCTGGAAGAAATCCTGTTCCGTTTGGGATTGTAGGTGGCCGAAGCCAGGTGCCCGGCAGAGGGAGGTGGGCACAAATGATGGCCTGTTTCCAGGGGTTAGTAAAGTCAGCTGCCCAGGTGCCTGATGTCAGTTTGTAGGAGGCCTTTGGCCCTTCAAGGGAAACTAGTCTTCCAGTTTGTGGCAGCTTGCATCTGGAAGAAATCCTGATCCATTCGGGATTGCAGGTGGCCAAGGCCACGTGTCCGTCAGAGGGAGTTGGGCACAAATGATGGCCTGTTTCTAGGGGTAAGTAAAGTCAGCTGCCCAGGTGCCTGATGTCAGTTTGTAGGAGGCCTTTGGCCCTCCAAGAACAGCCAGGCTTCCGGCTTGTGGCAGCTTGAATCTTGAAGAAATCCTGTTCCGTTTGGGATCGTAGGTGGCCGAGGTCTGGTGCCTGGCTAAGGGAGTTGGGAACAAAGGATGGCCTGTTTCCAGGGGTAAGTAAAGTCAGCTGCCCAGGTGCCTGATGTCAGTTTGTAGGAGGACTTTGGCCCTCCAAGGGAAGCAAGTCTTCCAGTTTGTGGCAGCTTGCATCTGGAAGAAATCCTGTTCCGTTCTGGATTGTAGGTGGCCGAGGCCAGGCGCCCGGCAGAGGGAGTTGGGCACAAATGATGGCCTGTTTCCAGGGGTAAGTAAAGTCAGCTGCCCAGGTGCCTGATGTCAGTTGGCAGATGGCAATTGTTCCTCCATGGGAAGCCAGGCTTCCAGCTTGTGGCAGCTTGCATCTGGAAGAAATCCTGTTCCGTTCGGGATTGTAGGTGGCCGAGGCTAGGTGCCCGGCAGAGGGAGTTGGGCACAAATGATGGACTGTTTCCAGCGGTAAGTAAAGTCAGCTGCCCAGGTGCCTGATGTCAGTTTGTAGGAGGCCTTTGGCCCTCCAAGGGAAGCCAGGCTTCCAGCTTGTGGCAGCTTGCATCTGGAAGAAATCCTGTTCCGTTTGGGATTGTAGGTGGCCGAGGCCTGGTGCCCGGCAGAGGGAGTTGGGAACAAATGATGGCCTGTTTCCAGGGGTAAGTAAAGTCAGCTGCCCAGGTGCCTGATGTCAGTTTGTAGGAGGCCTTTGGCCCTCCAAGGGAAGCAAGTCTTCCAGTTTGTGGCAGCTTGCATCTGGAAGAAATCCTGTTCCGTTCTGGATTGTAGGTGGCCGAGGCCAGGTGCCCGGCAGAGGGAGTTGGGCACAAAGGATGGCCTGTTTCCAGGGGTAAGTAAAGTCAGCTGCCCAGGTGCCTGATGTCAGTTTGTAGGAGGCCTTTGGCCCTCCAAGGGAAGCCAGGCTTCCAGCTTGTGGCAGCTTGCATCTGGAAGAAATCCTGTTCCGTTTGGGATTGTAGGTGGCCGAGGCCTGGTGCCCGGCAGAGGGACTTGGGCACAAATGATGGCCTGTTTCCAGGGGTAAGTAAAGTCAACTGACCAGGTGCCTGATGTCAGTTTGTAGGAGGCCTTTGGCCCTTCAAGGGAAACTAGTCTTCCAGTTTGTGGCGGCTTGCATCTGGAAGAAATCCTGATCCGATCGGGATTGCAGGTAACCAGGGCCACGTGCCCGGCAGAGGGAGTTGGGCACAAATGATGGCCTGTTTCCAGGGGTAAGTAAAGTCAGCTGCCCAGGTGCCTGATGTCAGTTTGTAGGAGGCCTTTGGCCCTCCAAGAGCAGCCAGGCTTCCGGCTTGTGGCAGCTTGCATCTTGAAGAAATCCTGTTCCGTTTGGGATCGTAGGTGGCCGAGGCCTGGTGCCTGGCTAAGGGAGTTGGGAACAAAGGATGGCCTGTTTCCAGGGGTAAGTAAAGTCAGCTGCCCAGGTGCCTGATGTCAGTTTGTAGGAGGCCTTTGGCCCTCCAAGGGAAGCAAGTCTTCCAGTTTGTGGCAGCTTGCATCTGGAAGAAATCCTGTTCCGTTCTGGATTGTAGGTGGCCGAGGCCAGGTGCCCGGCAGAGGGAGTTGGGAACAAAGGATGGCCTGTTTTCAGGGGTAAGTAAAGTCAGCTGCCCAGGTGCCTGATGTCAGTTTGTAGGAGGCCTTTGGCCCTCCAAGGGAAGCCAGGCTTCCAGCTTGTGGCAGCTTGCATCTGGAAGAAATCCTGTTCCGTTTGGGATTGTAGGTGGCCGATGCCTGGTGCCCGGCAGAGGGAGTTGGGCACAAAGGGTGGCCTGTTTCCAGGGGTAAGTAAAGTCACCTGCCCAGGTGCCTGATGTCAGTTTGTAGCAGGCCTTTGGCCCGCTAAGGGAAACTAGTCTTCCAGTTTGTGGCAGCTTGCATCTGGAAGAAATCCTGCTCCGTTCTGGATTGTAGGTGGCCGAGGCCAGGTGCCCGGCAGAGGGAGTTGGGCACATAGGATGGCCTGTTTCCAGGGGTAAGTAAAGTCAGCTGCCCAGGTGCCTGATGTCAGTTGGCAGATGGCAATTGTTCCTCCATGGGAAGCCAGGCTTCCAGCTTGTGGCAGCTTGCATCTGGAAGAAATCCTGTTCCGTTCAGGATTGTAGGTGGCCGAGGCTAGGTGCCCAGGAGTGGGAGTTGGGCACAAATGATGGACTGTTTCCAGGGGTAAGTAAAGTCAGCTGCCCAGGTGCCTGATGTCAGTTTGTAGGAGGCCTTTGGCCCTCCAAGGGAAGCCAGGCTTCCAGCTTGTGGCAGCTTGCATCTGGAAGAAATCCTGATCCGATCGGGATTGCAGGTAGCCAAGGCCACGTGCCCGGCAGAGGGAGTTGGGCACAAATGATGGCCTGTTTCCAGGGGTAAGTAAAGTCAGCTGCCCAGGTGCCTGATGTCAGTTTGTAGGAGGCCTTTGGCCGTCCAAGAGCAGCCAGGCTTCCGGCTTGTGGCAGCTTGCATCTTGAAAAATCCTGTTCCGTTTGGGATCGTAGGTGGCCGAGGCCTGGTGCCTCGCTAAGGGAGTTGGGAACAAAGGATGGCCTGTTTCCAGGGGTAAGTAAAGTCAGCTGCCCAGGTGCCTGATGTCAGTTTGTAGGAGGCCTTTGGCCCTCCAAGGGAAGCAAGTCTTCCAGTTTGTGGCAGCTTGCATCGCGAAGAAATCCTGTTCCGTTCGGGATTGTAGGTGGCCGAGGCCAGGTGCCCGGCAGAGGGAGTTGGGCACAAATGATGGCCTGTTTCCAGGGGTAAGTAAAGTCAGCTGCCCAGGTGCCTGATGTCAGTTTGCAGATGGCAATTGTTCCTCCATGGGAAGCCAGGCTTCCAGCTTGTGGCAGCTTGCATCTGGAAGAAATCCTGTTCCGTTCGGGATTGTAGGTGCCGAGGCTAGGTGCCCGGCAGAGTGAGTTGGGCACAAATGATGGACTGTTTCCAGGGGTAAGTAAAGTCAGCTGCCCAGGTGCCTGATGTCAGTTTGTAGGAGGCCTTTGGCCCTCCATGGGAAGCCAGGCTTCCAGCTTGTGGCAGCTTGCATCTGGAAGAAATCCTGTTCCGTTTGGGATTGTAGGTGGCCGAGGCCTGGTGCCCGGCAGAGGGAGTTGGGCACAAATGATGGCCTGTTTCCAGGGGTAAGTAAAGTCAGCTGCCCAGGTGCCTGATGTCAGTTTGTAGGAGGCCTTTGGCCCTTCAAGGGAAACTAGTCTTCCAGTTTGTGGCAGCTTGCATCTGGAAGAAATCCTGATGCATTCGGGATTGCAGGTGGCCAAGGCCACGTGCCCGGCAGAGGGAGTTGGGCACAAATGATGGCCTGTTTCCAGGGGTAAGTAAAGTCAGCTGCCCAGGTGCCTGATGTCAGTTTGTAGGAGGCCTTTGGCCTTCCAAGAGCAGCCAGGCTTCCGGCTTGTGGCAGCTTGCATCTGGAAGAAATCCTGTTCCATTTGGGATCGTTGGTGGCCGAGGCCTGGTGCCTGGCTAAGGGAGTTGGGAACAAAGGATGGCCTGTTTCCAGGGGTAAGTAAAGTCAGCTGCCCAGGTGCCTGATGTCAGTTTGTAGGAGGACTTTGGCCCTCCAAGGGAAGCAAGTCTTCCAGTTTGTGGCAGCTTGCATCTGGAAGAAATCCTGTTCCGTTCTGGATTGTAGGTGGCCGAGGCCAGGTGCCCGGCAGAGGGAGTTGGGCACAAATGATGGCCTGTTTCCAGGGGTAAGTAAAGTCAGCTGCCCAGGTGCCTGATGTCAGTTTGCAGATGGCAATTGTTCCTCCATGGGAAGCCAGGCTTCCAGCTTGTGGCAGCTTGCATCTGGAAGAAATCCTGTTCCGTTCAGGATTGTAGGTGGCCGAGGCTAGGTGCCCGGCAGAGGGAGTTGGGCACAAATGATGGCCTGTTTCCAGGGGTAAGTAAAGTCAGCTTCCCAGGTGCCTGATGTCAGTTTGTAGGAGGCCTTTGGCCCTCCATGGGAAGCCACGCTTCCAGCTTGTGGCAGCTTGCATCTGGAACAAATCCTGTTCCGTTTGGGATTGTAGGTGGCCGAGGCCTGGTGCCCGGCAGAGGGAGTTGGGCACAAATGATGGCCTGTTTCCAGGGGTAAGTAAAGTCAACTGCCCAGGTGCCTGATGACAGTTTGTAGGAGGCCTTTGGCCCTCCATGGGAAGCCAGGCTTCCAGCTTGTGGCAGCTTGCATCTGGAAGAAATCCTGTTCCGTTTGGGATTGTAGGTGGCCGAGGCCTGGTGCCCGGCAGAGGGAGTTGGGCACAAATGATGGCCTGTTTCCAGGGGTAAGTAAAGTCAGCTGCCCAGGTGCCTGATGTCAGTTTGTAGGAGGCCTTTGGCCCTTCTAGGGAAACTAGTCTTCCAGTTTGTGGCAGCTTTCATCTGGTAGAAATCCTGTTCCATTCGGGATTGTAGGTGGCCGAGGCCAGGTGCCTGGCAGAGGGAGTTGGGCACAAAGGATGGCCTGTTTCCAGGGGTTAGTAAAGTCAGCTGCCCAGGTGCCTGGTGTCAGTTTGTAGGAGGCCTTTGGCCCTCCAAGGGAAGCCAGGGTTCCTGCTTGTGGCAGCTTGCATCTGGAAGAAATCCTGTTCCGTTTGGGATTGTAGGTGGCCGAGGCCTGGTGCCCGGCAGAGGGAGTTGGGCACAAATGATGGCCTGTTTCCAGGGGTAAGTAAAGTCAGCTGCCCAGGTGCCTGATGTCAGTTTGTAGCAGGCCTTTGGCCCGCTAAGGGAAGGTAGTCTTCCAGTTTGTGGCAGCTTGCATCTGGAAGAAATCCTGTTCCGTTCTGGATTGTAGGTGGCCGAGGCCAGGTGCCCGGCAGAGGGAGTTGGGCACAAATGATGGCCTGTTTCCAGGGGTAAGTAAAGTCAGCTTCCCAGGTGCCTGATGTCAGTTTGTAGGAGGCCTTTGGCCCTCCATGGGAAGCCACGCTTCCAGCTTGTGGCAGCTTGCATCTGGAACAAATCCTGTTCCGTTTGGGATTGTAGGTGGCCGAGGCCTGGTGCCCGGCAGAGGGAGTTGGGCACAAATGATGGCCTGTTTCCAGGGGTAAGTAAAGTCAACTGCCCAGGTGCCTGATGTCAGTTTGTAGGAGGCCTTTGGCCCTCCATGGGAAGCCAGGCTTCCAGCTTGTGGCAGCTTGCATCTGGAAGAAATCCTGTTCCGTTTGGGATTGTAGGTGGCCGAGGCCTGGTGCCCGGCAGAGGGAGTTGGGCACAAATGATGGCCTGTTTCCAGGGGTAAGTAAAGTCAGCTGCCCAGGTGCCTGATGTCAGTTTGTAGGAGGCCTTTGGCCCTTCTAGGGAAACTAGTCTTCCAGTTTGTGGCAGCTTTCATCTGGTAGAAATCCTGTTCCATTCGGGATTGTAGGTGGCCGAGGCCAGGTGCCTGGCAGAGGGAGTTGGGCACAAATGATGGCCTGTTTCCAGGGGTTAGTAAAGTCAGCTGCCCAGGTGCCTGGTGTCAGTTTGTAGGAGGCCTTTGGCCCTCCAAGGGAAGCCAGGGTTCCTGCTTGTGGCAGCTT
This sequence comes from Chamaea fasciata, assembly GCF_029207755.1. Taxonomy (NCBI): domain Eukaryota; kingdom Metazoa; phylum Chordata; class Aves; order Passeriformes; family Sylviidae; genus Chamaea; species Chamaea fasciata. The sequence continues at coordinate 117,963 of NW_027094195.1, forward strand.
GCATCTGGATGAAATCCTGTTCCGTTTGGGATTGTAGGTGGCCGAGGCCTGGTGCCTGGCAGAGGGAGTTGGGCACAAATGATGGCCTGTTTCCAGGGGTAAGTAAAGTCAGCTGCCCAGGTGCCTGATGTCAGTTTGTAGCAGGCCTTTGGCCCGCTAAGGGAAGGTAGTCTTCCAGTTTGTGGCAGCTTGCATCTGGAAGAAATCCTGTTCCGTTCGGGATTGTAGGTGGCCGAGGCCCGGTGCCCGGCAGAGGGAGTTGGGCAGAAATGATGGCCTGTTTCCAGGGGTAAGTAAAGTCAGCTGCCCAGGTGCCTGATGTCAGTTTGCAGATGGCAATTGTTCCTCCATGGGAAGCCAGGCTTCCAGCTTGTGGCAGCTTGCATCTGGAAGAAATCCTGTTCCGTTTGGGATTTTAGGTGGCCGAGGCTAGGTGCCCGGCAGAGGGAGCTGGGCACAAATGATGGCCTGTTCCAGGTGTAAGTAAAGTCAGCTGCCCAGGTGCCTGATGTCAGTTTGTAGGAGGCTTTTGGCCCTTCAAGGGAAACTAGTCTTCCAGTTTGTGGCAGCTTGCATCTGGAAGAAATCCTGATCCGATCGGGATTGAAGGTAGCCAAGGCCACGTGCCCGGCAGAGGGAGTTGGGCACAAATGATGGCCTGTTTCCAGGGGTAAGTAAAGTCAGCTGCCCAGGTGCCTGATGTCAGTTTGTAGGAGGCCTTTGGCCCTCCAAGAGCAGCCAGGCTTCCGGCTTGTGGCAGCTTGCATCTTGAAAAATCCTGTTCCGTTTGGGATTGTAGGTGGCCGAGGCCTGGTGCCTCGCTAAGGGAGTTGGGAACAAAGGATGGCCTGTTTCCAGGGGTAAGTAAAGTCAGCTGCCCAGGTGCCTGATGTCAGTTTGTAGGAGGCCTTTGGCCCTCCAAGGGAAGCAAGTCTTCCAGTTTGTGGCAGCTTGCATCGCGAAGAAATCCTGTTCCGTTCGGGATTGTAGGTGGCCGAGGCCAGGTGCCTGGCAGAGGGAGTTGGGCACAAATGATGGCCGGTTTCCAGGGGTAAGTAAAGTCAGCTGCCTAGGTGCCTGATGTCAGTTTGCAGATGGCAATTGTTCCTCCATGGGAAGCCAGGCTTCCAGCTTGTGGCAGCTTGCATCTGGAAGAAATCCTGTTCCGTTCGGGATTGTAGGTGGCCGAAGCCAGGTGCCCGGCAGAGGGAGGTGGGCACAAATGATGGCCTGTTTCCAGGGGTAAGTAAAGTCAGCTGCCCAGGTGCCTGATGTCAGTTTGTAGCAGGCCTTTGGCCCGCTAAGGGAACGTAGTCTTCCAGTTTGTGGCAGCTTGCATCTGGAAGAAATCCTGTTCCGTTCGGGATTGTAGGTGGTCGAGGCCAGGTGCCCGGCAGAGGGAGTTGGGCACAAATGATGGCCTGTATCCAGGGGTAAGTAAAGTCAGCTGCCCAGGTGCCTGATGTCAGTTTGTAGGAGGCCTTTGGCCCTCCATGGGAAGCCAGGCTTCCAGCTTGTGGCAGCTTGCATCTGGAAGAAATCCTGTTCCGTTTGGGATTGTAGGTGGCCGAAGCCAGGTGCCCGGCAGAGGGAGGTGGGCACAAATGATGGCCTGTTTCCAGGGGTTAGTAAAGTCAGCTGCCCAGGTGCCTGATGTCAGTTTGTAGGAGGCCTTTGGCCCTTCAAGGGAAACTAGTCTTCCAGTTTGTGGCAGCTTGCATCTGGAAGAAATCCTGATCCATTCGGGATTGCAGGTGGCCAAGGCCACGTGTCCGTCAGAGGGAGTTGGGCACAAATGATGGCCTGTTTCTAGGGGTAAGTAAAGTCAGCTGCCCAGGTGCCTGATGTCAGTTTGTAGGAGGCCTTTGGCCCTCCAAGAACAGCCAGGCTTCCGGCTTGTGGCAGCTTGAATCTTGAAGAAATCCTGTTCCGTTTGGGATCGTAGGTGGCCGAGGTCTGGTGCCTGGCTAAGGGAGTTGGGAACAAAGGATGGCCTGTTTCCAGGGGTAAGTAAAGTCAGCTGCCCAGGTGCCTGATGTCAGTTTGTAGGAGGCCTTTGGCCCTCCAAGGGAAGCCAGGCTTCCAGCTTGTGGCAGCTTGCATCTGGAAGAAATCCTGTTCCGTTTGGGATTGTAGGTGGCCGAGGCCTGGTGCCCGGCAGAGGGAGTTGGGAACAAATGATGGCCTGTTTCCAGGGGTAAGTAAAGTCAACTGCCCAGGTGCCTGATGTCAGTTTGTAGGAGGCCTTTGGCCCTTCAAGGGAAACTAGTCTTCCAGTTTGTGGCAGCTTGCATCTGGAAGAAATCCTGATTCGATGGGGATTGCAGGTAGCCAAGGCCACGTGCCCGGCAGAGGGAGTTGGGCACAAATGATGGCCTGTTTCCAGGGGTAAGTAATGTCAGCTGCCCAGGTGCCCGATGTCAGTTTGTAGGAGGCCTTTGGCCCTCCAAGGGAAGCAAGTCTTCCAGTTTGTGGCAGCTTGCATCTGGAAGAAATCCTGTTCCGTTCTGGATTGTAGGTGGCCGAGGCCAGGTGCCCGGCAGATGGAGTTGGGCACAAATGATGGCCTGTTTCCAGGGGTAAGTAAAGTCACCTGCCCAGGTGCCTGATGTCAGTTTGTAGCAGGCCTTTGGCCCGCTAAGGGAAGGTAGTCTTCCAGTTTGTGGCAGCTTGCATCTGGAAGAAATCCTGTTCCGTTCTGGATTGTAGGTGGCCGAGGCCAGGTGCCCGGCAGAGGGAGTTGGGCACAAATGATGGCCTGTTTCCAGGGGTAAGTAAAGTCAGCTGCCCAGGTGCCTGATGTCAGTTTGTAGGAGGCCTCTGGCCCTTCAAGGGAAACTAGTCTTCCAGTTTGTGGCGGCTTGCATCTGGAAGAAATCCTGATCCGATCGGGATTGCAGGTAACCAAGGCCATGTGCCCGGCAGAGGGAGTTGGGCACAAATGATGGCCTGTTTCCAGGGGTAAGTAAAGTCAGCTGCCCAGGTGCCTGATGTCAGTTTGTAGGAGGCCTTTGGCCCTCCAAGAGCAGCCAGGCTTCCGGCTTGTGGCAGCTTGCATCTGGAAGAAATCCTGTTCCGTTCTGGATTGTAGGTGGCCGAGGCCAGGTGCCCGGCAGAGGGAGTTGGGCACAAAGGATGGCCTGTTTCCAGGGGTAAGTAAAGTCAGCTGCCCAGGTGCCTGATGTCAGTTTGTAGGAGGCCTTTGGCCCTCCAAGGGAAGCCAGGCTTCCAGCTTGTGGCAGCTTGCATCTGGAAGAAATCCTGTTCCGTTTGGGATTGTAGGTGGCCGAGGTCTGGTGCCTGGCTAAGGGAGTTGGGAACAAAGGATGGCCTGTTTCCAGGGGTAAGTAAAGTCAGCTGCCCAGGTGCCTGATGTCAGTTTGTAGGAGGACTTTGGCCCTCCAAGGGAAGCAAGTCTTCCAGTTTGTGGCAGCTTGCATCTGGAAGAAATCCTGTTCCGTTCTGGATTGTAGGTGGCCGAGGCCAGGCGCCCGGCAGAGGGAGTTGGGCACAAATGATGGCCTGTTTCCAGGGGTAAGTAAAGTCAGCTGCCCAGGTGCCTGATGTCAGTTGGCAGATGGCAATTGTTCCTCCATGGGAAGCCAGGCTTCCAGTTTGTGGCAGCTTGCATCTGGAAGAAATCCTGTTCCGTTCGGGATTGTAGGTGGCCGAGGCTAGGTGCCCGGCAGAGGGAGTTGGGCACAAATGATGGACTGTTTCCAGCGGTAAGTAAAGTCAGCTGCCCAGGTGCCTGATGTCAGTTTGTAGGAGGCCTTTGGCCCTCCAAGGGAAGCCAGGCTTCCAGCTTGTGGCAGCTTGCATCTGGAAGAAATCCTGTTCCGTTTGGGATTGTAGGTGGCCGAGGCCTGGTGCCCGGCAGAGGGAGTTGGGAAAAAATGATGGCCTGTTTCCAGGGGTAAGTAAAGTCAACTGCCCAGGTGCCTGATGTCAGTTTGTAGGAGGCCTTTGGCCCTTCAAGGGAAACTAGTCTTCCAGTTTGTGGCAGCTTGCATCTGGAAGAAATCCTGATCCGATGGGGATTGCAGGTAGCCAAGGCCACGTGCCCGGCAGAGGGAGTTGGGCACAAATGATGGCCTGTTTCCAGGGGTAAGTAATGTCAGCTGCCCAGGTGCCCGATGTCAGTTTGTAGGAGGCCTTTGGCCCTCCAAGGGAAGCAAGTCTTCCAGTTTGTGGCAGCTTGCATCTGGAAGAAATCCTGTTCCGTTCTGGATTGTAGGTGGCCGAGGCCAGGTGCCCGGCAGATGGAGTTGGGCACAAATGATGGCCTGTTTCCAGGGGTAAGTAAAGTCACCTGCCCAGGTGCCTGATGTCAGTTTGTAGCAGGCCTTTGGCCCGCTAAGGGAAGGTAGTCTTCCAGTTTGTGGCAGCTTGCATCTGGAAGAAATCCTGTTCCGTTCTGGATTGTAGGTGGCCGAGGCCAGGTGCCCGGCAGAGGGAGTTGGGCACAAATGATGGCCTGTTTCCAGGGGTAAGTAAAGTCAGCTGCCCAGGTGCCTGATGTCAGTTTGTAGGAGGCCTCTGGCCCTTCAAGGGAAACTAGTCTTCCAGTTTGTGGCGGCTTGCATCTGGAAGAAATCCTGATCCGATCGGGATTGCAGGTAACCAAGGCCATGTGCCCGGCAGAGGGAGTTGGGCACAAATGATGGCCTGTTTCCAGGGGTAAGTAAAGTCAGCTGCCCAGGTGCCTGATGTCAGTTTGTAGGAGGCCTTTGGCCCTCCAAGAGCAGCCAGGCTTCCGGCTTGTGGCAGCTTGCATCTGGAAGAAATCCTGTTCCGTTCTGGATTGTAGGTGGCCGAGGCCAGGTGCCCGGCAGAGGGAGTTGGGCACAAAGGATGGCCTGTTTCCAGGGGTAAGTAAAGTCAGCTGCCCAGGTGCCTGATGTCAGTTTGTAGGAGGCCTTTGGCCCTCCAAGGGAAGCCAGGCTTCCAGCTTGTGGCAGCTTGCATCTGGAAGAAATCCTGTTCCGTTTGGGATTGTAGGTGGCCGAGGCCTGGTGCCCGGCAGAGGGAGTTGGGCACAAATGATGGCCTGTTTCCAGGGGTAAGTAAAGTCAGCTGCCCAGGTGCCTGATGTCAGTTTGTAGGAGGCCTTTGGCCCTTCAAGCGAAACTAGTCTTCCAGTTCGTGGCAGCTTGCATCTGGAAGAAATCCTGATCCGATCGGGATTGCAGGTAGCCAAGGCCACGTGCCCGGCAGAGGGAGTTGGGCACAAATGATGGCCTGTTTCCAGGGGTAAGTAAAATCAGCTGCCCAGGTGCCTGATGTCAGTTTGTAGGAGGCCTTTGGCCGTCCAAGAGCAGCCAGGCTTCCGGCTTGTGGCAGCTTGCATCTTGAAAAATCCTGTTCCGTTTGGGATCGCAGGTGGCCGAGGCCTGGTGCCTCGCTAAGGGAGTTGGGAACAAAGGATGGCCTGTTTCCAGGGGTAAGTAAAGTCAGCTGCCCAGGTGCCTGATGTCAGTTTGTAGGAGGCCTTTGGCCCTCCAAGGGAAGCAAGTCTTCCAGTTTGTGGCAGCTTGCATCGCGAAGAAATCCTGTTCTGTTCGGGATTGTAGGTGGCCGAGGCCAGGTGCCCGGCAGAGGGAGTTGGGCACAAAGGATGGCCTGTTTCCAGGGGTAAGTAAAGTCAGCTGCCCAGGTGCCTGACGTCAGTTTGCAGATGGCAATTGTTCCTCCATGGGAAGCCAGGCTTCCAGCTTGTGGTAGCTTGCATCTGGAAGAAATCCTGTTCCGTTCGGGATTGTAGGTGGCCGAGGCCTGGTGCCTGGCAGAGGGACTTGGGCACAAATGATGGCCTGTTTCCAGGGGTAAGTAAAGTCAGCTGCCCAGGTGCCTGATGTCAGTTTGTTGCAGGCCTTTGGCCCTTCAAGGGAAACTAGTCTTCCAGTTTGTGGCAGCTTGCATCTGGAAGAAATCCTGTTCCATTCGGGATTGCAGGTGGCCGTGGCCAGGTGCCCGGCAGAGGGAGTTGGGCACAAATGATGGCCTGTATCCAGGGGTAAGTAAAGTCAGCTGCCCAGGTGCCTGATGTCAGTTTGTAGGAGGCCTTTGGCCCTCCATGGGAAGCCAGGCTTCCAGCTTGTGGCAGCTTGCATCTGGAAGAAATCCTGTTCCGTTTGGGATTGTAGGTGGCCGAGGCCAGGTGCCCGGCAGAGGGAGGTGGGCACAAATGATGGCCTGTTTCCAGGGGTAAGTAAAGTCAGCTGCCCAGGTGCCTGATGTCAGTTTGTAGGAGGCCTTTGGCCCTTCAAGGGAAACTAGTCTTCCAGTTTGTGGCAGCTTGCATCTGGAAGAAATCCTGATCCATTCGGGATTGCAGGTGGCCAAGGCCACGTGCCCGGCAGAGGGAGTTGGGCACAAATGATGGCCTGTTTCCAGGGGTAAGTAAAGTCAGCTGCCCAGGTGCCTGATGTCAGTTTGTAGGAGGCCTTTGGCCCTCCAAGAGCAGCCAGGCTTCCGGCTTGTGGCAGCTTGCATCTTGAAGAAATCCTGTTCCGTTTGGGATCGTAGGTGGCCGAGGCCTGGTGCCTGGCTAAGGGAGTTGGGAACAAAGGATGGCCTGTTTCCAGGGGTAAGTAAAGTCAGCTGCCCAGGTGCCTGATGTCAGTTTGTAGGAGGACTTTGGCCCTCCAAGGGAAGCAAGTCTTCCAGTTTGTGGCAGCTTGCATCTGGAAGAAATCCTGTTCCGTTCTGGATTGTAGGTGGCCGAGGCCAGGCGCCCGGCAGAGGGAGTTGGGCACAAAGGATGGCCTGTTTCCAGGGGTAAGTAAAGTCAGCTGCCCAGGTGCCTGATGTCAGTTGGCAGATGGCAATTGTTCCTCCATGGGAAGCCAGGCTTCCAGCTAGTGGCAGCTTGCATCTGGAAGAAATCCTGTTCCGTTCAGGATTGTAGGTGGCCGAGGCTAGGTGCCCGGCAGTGGGAGTTGGGCACAAATGATGGACTGTTTCCAGGGGTAAGTAAAGTCAGCTGCCCAGGTGCCTGATGTCAGTTTGTAGGAGGCCTTTGGCCCTCCAAGGGAAGCCAGGCTTCCAGCATGTGGCAGCTTGCATCTGGAAGAAATCCTGTTCCGTTTGGGATTGTAGGTGGCCGAGGCCTGGTGCCCGGCAGAGGGAGTTGGGCACAAATGATGGCCTGTTTCCAGGGGTAAGTAAAGTCAACTGCCCAGGTGCCTGATGTCAGTTTGTAGGAGGCCTTTGGCCCTTCAAGGGAAACTAGTCTTCCAGTTTGTGGCAGCTTGCATCTGGAAGAAATCCTGATCCGATCGGGATTGCAGGTAGCCAAGGCCACGTGCCCGGCAGAGGGAGTTGGGCACAAATGATGGCCTGTTTCCAGGGGTAAGTAAAGTCAGCTGCCCAGGTGCCTGATGTCAGTTTGTAGGAGGCCTTTGGCCCTCCAAGAACAGCCAGGCTTCCGGCTTGTGGCAGCTTGAATCTTGAAGAAATCCTGTTCCGTTTGGGATCGTAGGTGGCCGAGGTCTGGTGCCTGGCTAAGGGAGTTGGGAACAAAGGATGGCCTGTTTCCAGGGGTAAGTAAAGTCAGCTGCCCAGGTGCCTGATGTCAGTTTGTAGGAGGACTTTGGCCCTCCAAGGGAAGCAAGTCTTCCAGTTTGTGGCAGCTTGCATCTGGAAGAAATCCTGTTCCGTTCTGGATTGTAGGTGGCCGAGGCCAGGCGCCCGGCAGAGGGAGTTGGGCACAAATGATGGCCTGTTTCCAGGGGTAAGTAAAGTCAGCTGCCCAGGTGCCTGATGTCAGTTGGCAGATGGCAATTGTTCCTCCATGGGAAGCCAGGCTTCCAGCTTGTGGCAGCTTGCATCTGGAAGAAATCCTGTTCCGTTCGGGATTGTAGGTGGCCGAGGCTAGGTGCCCGGCAGAGGGAGTTGGGCACAAATGATGGACTGTTTCCAGCGGTAAGTAAAGTCAGCTGCCCAGGTGCCTGATGTCAGTTTGTAGGAGGCCTTTGGCCCTCCAAGGGAAGCCAGGCTTCCAGCTTGTGGCAGCTTGCATCTGGAAGAAATCCTGTTCCGTTTGGGATTGTAGGTGGCCGAGGCCTGGTGCCCGGCAGAGGGAGTTGGGAACAAATGATGGCCAGTTTCCAGGGGTAAGTAAAGTCAGCTGCCCAGGTGCCTGATGTCAGTTTGTAGGAGGCCTTTGGCCCTCCAAGGGAAGCAAGTCTTCCAGTTTGTGGCAGCTTGCATCTGGAAGAAATCCTGTTCCGTTCTGGATTGTAGGTGGCCGAGGCCAGGTGCCCGGCAGAGGGAGTTGGGCACAAAGGATGGCCTGTTTCCAGGGGTAAGTAAAGTCAGCTGCCCAGGTGCCTGATGTCAGTTTGTAGGAGGCCTTTGGCCCTCCAAGGGAAGCCAGGCTTCCAGCTTGTGGCAGCTTGCATCTGGAAGAAATCCTGTTCCGTTTGGGATTGTAGGTGGCCGAGGCCTGGTGCCCGGCAGAGGGACTTGGGCACAAATGATGGCCTGTTTCCAGGGGTAAGTAAAGTCAACTGACCAGGTGCCTGATGTCAGTTTGTAGGAGGCCTTTGGCCCTTCAAGGGAAACTAGTCTTCCAGTTTGTGGCGGCTTGCATCTGGAAGAAATCCTGATCCGATCGGGATTGCAGGTAACCAGGGCCACGTGCCCGGCAGAGGGAGTTGGGCACAAATGATGGCCTGTTTCCAGGGGTAAGTAAAGTCAGCTGCCCAGGTGCCTGATGTCAGTTTGTAGGAGGCCTTTGGCCCTCCAAGAGCAGCCAGGCTTCCGGCTTGTGGCAGCTTGCATCTTGAAGAAATCCTGTTCCGTTCGGGATTGTAGGTGGCCGAGGCCTGGTGCCTGGCTAAGGGAGTTGGGAACAAAGGATGGCCTGTTTCCAGGGGTAAGTAAAGTCAGCTGCCCAGGTGCCTGATGTCAGTTTGTAGGAGGCCTTTGGCCCTCCAAGGGAAGCAAGTCTTCCAGTTTGTGGCAGCTTGCATCTGGAAGAAATCCTGTTCCGTTCTGGATTGTAGGTGGCCGAGGCCAGGTGCCCGGCAGAGGGAGTTGGGAACAAAGGATGGCCTGTTTTCAGGGGTAAGTAAAGTCAGCTGCCCAGGTGCCTGATGTCAGTTTGTAGGAGGCCTTTGGCCCTCCAAGGGAAGCCAGGCTTCCAGCTTGTGGCAGCTTGCATCTGGAAGAAATCCTGTTCCGTTTGGGATTGTAGGTGGCCGAGGCCTGGTGCCCGGCAGAGGGAGTTGGGCACAAATGATGGCCTGTTTCCAGGGGTAAGTAAAGTCAGCTGCCCAGGTGCCTGATGTCAGTTTGTAGGAGGCCTTTGGCCCTTCTAGGGAAACTAGTCTTCCAGTTTGTGGCAGCTTGCATCTGGTAGAAATCCTGTTCCATTCGGGATTGTAGGTGGCCGAGGCCAGGTGCCCGGCAGAGGGAGTTGGGCACAAATGATGGACTGTTTCCAGGGGTTAGTAAAGTCAGCTGCCCAGGTGCCTGGTGTCAGTTTGTAGGAGGCCTTTGGCCCTCCAAGGGAAGCCAGGCTTCCAGCTTGTGGCAGCTTGCATCTGGAAGAAATCCTGTTCCGTTTGGGATTGTAGGTGGCCGATGCCTGGTGCCCGGCAGAGGGAGTTGGGCACAAAGGGTGGCCTGTTTCCAGGGGTAAGTAAAGTCACCTGCCCAGGTGCCTGATGTCAGTTTGTAGCAGGCCTTTGGCCCGCTAAGGGAAACTAGTCTTCCAGTTTGTGGCTGCTTGCATCTGGAAGAAATCCTGCTCCGTTCTGGATTGTAGGTGGCCGAGGCCAGGTGCCCGGCAGAGGGAGTTGGGCACATAGGATGGCCTGTTTCCAGGGGTAAGTAAAGTCAGCTGCCCAGGTGCCTGATGTCAGTTGGCAGATGGCAATTGTTCCTCCATGGGAAGCCAGGCTTCCAGCTTGTGGCAGCTTGCATCTGGAAGAAATCCTGTTCCGTTCAGGATTGTAGGTGGCCGAGGCTAGGTGCCCAGGAGTGGGATTTGGGCACAAATGATGGACTGTTTCCAGGGGTAAGTAAAGTCAGCTGCCCAGGTGCCTGATGTCAGTTTGTAGGAGGCCTTTGGCCCTCCAAGGGAAGCCAGGCTTCCAGCTTGTGGCAGCTTGCATCTGGAAGAAATCCTTATCCGATCGGGATTGCAGGTAGCCAAGGCCACGTGCCCGGCAGAGGGAGTTGGGCACAAATGATGGCCTGTTTCCAGGGGTAAGTAAAGTCAGCTGCCCAGGTGCCTGATGTCAGTTTGCAGATGGCAATTGTTCCTCCATGGGAAGCCAGGCTTCCAGCTTGTGGCAGCTTGCATCTGGAAGAAATCCTGTTCCGTTCAGGATTGTAGGTGGCCGAGGCTAGGTGCCCGGCAGAGGGAGTTGGGCACAAATGATGGCCTGTTTCCAGGGGTAAGTAAAGTCAGCTTCCCAGGTGCCTGATGTCAGTTTGTAGGAGGCCTTTGGCCCTCCATGGGAAGCCACGCTTCCAGCTTGTGGCAGCTTGCATCTGGAACAAATCCTGTTCCGTTTGGGATTGTAGGTGGCCGAGGCCTGGTGCCCGGCAGAGGGAGTTGGGCACAAATGATGGCCTGTTTCCAGGGGTAAGTAAAGTCAACTGCCCAGGTGCCTGATGACAGTTTGTAGGAGGCCTTTGGCCCTCCATGGGAAGCCAGGCTTCCAGCTTGTGGCAGCTTGCATCTGGAAGAAATCCTGTTCCGTTTGGGATTGTAGGTGGCCGAGGCCTGGTGCCCGGCAGAGGGAGTTGGGCACAAATGATGGCCTGTTTCCAGGGGTAAGTAAAGTCAGCTGCCCAGGTGCCTGATGTCAGTTTGTAGGAGGCCTTTGGCCCTTCTAGGGAAACTAGTCTTCCAGTTTGTGGCAGCTTTCATCTGGTAGAAATCCTGTTCCATTCGGGATTGTAGGTGGCCGAGGCCAGGTGCCTGGCAGAGGGAGTTGGGCACAAAGGATGGCCTGTTTCCAGGGGTTAGTAAAGTCAGCTGCCCAGGTGCCTGGTGTCAGTTTGTAGGAGGCCTTTGGCCCTCCAAGGGAAGCCAGGGTTCCTGCTTGTGGCAGCTTGCATCTGGAAGAAATCCTGTTCCGTTTGGGATTGTAGGTGGCCGAGGCCTGGTGCCCGGCAGAGGGAGTTGGGCACAAATGATGGCCTGTTTCCAGGGGTAAGTAAAGTCAGCTGCCCAGGTGCCTGATGTCAGTTTGTAGCAGGCCTTTGGCCCGCTAAGGGAAGGTAGTCTTCCAGTTTGTGGCAGCTTGCATCTGGAAGAAATCCTGTTCCGTTCTGGATTGTAGGTGGCCGAGGCCAGGTGCCCGGCAGAGGGAGTTGGGCACAAATGATGGCCTGTTTCCAGGGGTAAGTAAAGTCAGCTTCCCAGGTGCCTGATGTCAGTTTGTAGGAGGCCTTTGGCCCTCCATGGGAAGCCACGCTTCCAGCTTGTGGCAGCTTGCATCTGGAACAAATCCTGTTCCGTTTGGGATTGTAGGTGGCCGAGGCCTGGTGCCCGGCAGAGGGAGTTGGGCACAAATGATGGCCTGTTTCCAGGGGTAAGTAAAGTCAACTGCCCAGGTGCCTGATGTCAGTTTGTAGGAGGCCTTTGGCCCTCCATGGGAAGCCAGGCTTCCAGCTTGTGGCAGCTTGCATCTGGAAGAAATCCTGTTCCGTTTGGGATTGTAGGTGGCCGAGGCCTGGTGCCCGGCAGAGGGAGTTGGGCACAAATGATGGCCTGTTTCCAGGGGTAAGTAAAGTCAGCTGCCCAGGTGCCTGATGTCAGTTTGTAGGAGGCCTTTGGCCCTTCTAGGGAAACTAGTCTTCCAGTTTGTGGCAGCTTTCATCTGGTAGAAATCCTGTTCCATTCGGGATTGTAGGTGGCCGAGGCCAGGTGCCTGGCAGAGGGAGTTGGGCACAAATGATGGCCTGTTTCCAGGGGTTAGTAAAGTCAGCTGCCCAGGTGCCTGGTGTCAGTTTGTAGGAGGCCTTTGGCCCTCCAAGGGAAGCCAGGGTTCCTGCTTGTGGCAGCTTGCATCTGGATGAAATCCTGTTCCGTTTGGGATTGTAGGTGGCCGAGGCCTGGTGCCTGGCAGAGGGAGTTGGGCACAAATGATGGCCTGTTTCCAGGGGTAAGTAAAGTCAGCTGCCCAGGTGCCTGATGTCAGTTTGTAGCAGGCCTTTGGCCCGCTAAGGGAAGGTAGTCTTCCAGTTTGTGGCAGCTTGCATCTGGAAGAAATCCTGTTCCGTTCGGGATTGTAGGTGGCCGAGGCCCGGTGCCCGGCAGAGGGAGTTGGGCAGAAATGATGGCCTGTTTCCAGGGGTAAGTAAAGTCAGCTGCCCAGGTGCCTGATGTCAGTTTGCAGATGGCAATTGTTCCTCCATGGGAAGCCAGGCTTCCAGCTTGTGGCAGCTTGCATCTGGAAGAAATCCTGTTCCGTTTGGGATTTTAGGTGGCCGAGGCTAGGTGCCCGGCAGAGGGAGCTGGGCACAAATGATGGCCTGTTCCAGGTGTAAGTAAAGTCAGCTGCCCAGGTGCCTGATGTCAGTTTGTAGGAGGCTTTTGGCCCTTCAAGGGAAACTAGTCTTCCAGTTTGTGGCAGCTTGCATCTGGAAGAAATCCTGATCCGATCGGGATTGAAGGTAGCCAAGGCCACGTGCCCGGCAGAGGGAGTTGGGCACAAATGATGGCCTGTTTCCAGGGGTAAGTAAAGTCAGCTGCCCAGGTGCCTGATGTCAGTTTGTAGGAGGCCTTTGGCCCTCCAAGAGCAGCCAGGCTTCCGGCTTGTGGCAGCTTGCATCTTGAAAAATCCTGTTCCGTTTGGGATTGTAGGTGGCCGAGGCCTGGTGCCTCGCTAAGGGAGTTGGGAACAAAGGATGGCCTGTTTCCAGGGGTAAGTAAAGTCAGCTGCCCAGGTGCCTGATGTCAGTTTGTAGGAGGCCTTTGGCCCTCCAAGGGAAGCAAGTCTTCCAGTTTGTGGCAGCTTGCATCGCGAAGAAATCCTGTTCCGTTCGGGATTGTAGGTGGCCGAGGCCAGGTGCCTGGCAGAGGGAGTTGGGCACAAATGATGGCCGGTTTCCAGGGGTAAGTAAAGTCAGCTGCCTAGGTGCCTGATGTCAGTTTGCAGATGGCAATTGTTCCTCCATGGGAAGCCAGGCTTCCAGCTTGTGGCAGCTTGCATCTGGAAGAAATCCTGTTCCGTTCGGGATTGTAGGTGGCCGAAGCCAGGTGCCCGGCAGAGGGAGGTGGGCACAAATGATGGCCTGTTTCCAGGGGTAAGTAAAGTCAGCTGCCCAGGTGCCTGATGTCAGTTTGTAGCAGGCCTTTGGCCCGCTAAGGGAACGTAGTCTTCCAGTTTGTGGCAGCTTGCATCTGGAAGAAATCCTGTTCCGTTCGGGATTGTAGGTGGTCGAGGCCAGGTGCCCGGCAGAGGGAGTTGGGCACAAATGATGGCCTGTATCCAGGGGTAAGTAAAGTCAGCTGCCCAGGTGCCTGATGTCAGTTTGTAGGAGGCCTTTGGCCCTCCATGGGAAGCCAGGCTTCCAGCTTGTGGCAGCTTGCATCTGGAAGAAATCCTGTTCCGTTTGGGATTGTAGGTGGCCGAAGCCAGGTGCCCGGCAGAGGGAGGTGGGCACAAATGATGGCCTGTTTCCAGGGGTTAGTAAAGTCAGCTGCCCAGGTGCCTGATGTCAGTTTGTAGGAGGCCTTTGGCCCTTCAAGGGAAACTAGTCTTCCAGTTTGTGGCAGCTTGCATCTGGAAGAAATCCTGATCCATTCGGGATTGCAGGTGGCCAAGGCCACGTGTCCGTCAGAGGGAGTTGGGCACAAATGATGGCCTGTTTCTAGGGGTAAGTAAAGTCAGCTGCCCAGGTGCCTGATGTCAGTTTGTAGGAGGCCTTTGGCCCTCCAAGAACAGCCAGGCTTCCGGCTTGTGGCAGCTTGAATCTTGAAGAAATCCTGTTCCGTTTGGGATCGTAGGTGGCCGAGGTCTGGTGCCTGGCTAAGGGAGTTGGGAACAAAGGATGGCCTGTTTCCAGGGGTAAGTAAAGTCAGCTGCCCAGGTGCCTGATGTCAGTTTGTAGGAGGCCTTTGGCCCTCCAAGGGAAGCCAGGCTTCCAGCTTGTGGCAGCTTGCATCTGGAAGAAATCCTGTTCCGTTTGGGATTGTAGGTGGCCGAGGCCTGGTGCCCGGCAGAGGGAGTTGGGAACAAATGATGGCCTGTTTCCAGGGGTAAGTAAAGTCAACTGCCCAGGTGCCTGATGTCAGTTTGTAGGAGGCCTTTGGCCCTTCAAGGGAAACTAGTCTTCCAGTTTGTGGCAGCTTGCATCTGGAAGAAATCCTGATTCGATGGGGATTGCAGGTAGCCAAGGCCACGTGCCCGGCAGAGGGAGTTGGGCACAAATGATGGCCTGTTTCCAGGGGTAAGTAATGTCAGCTGCCCAGGTGCCCGATGTCAGTTTGTAGGAGGCCTTTGGCCCTCCAAGGGAAGCAAGTCTTCCAGTTTGTGGCAGCTTGCATCTGGAAGAAATCCTGTTCCGTTCTGGATTGTAGGTGGCCGAGGCCAGGTGCCCGGCAGATGGAGTTGGGCACAAATGATGGCCTGTTTCCAGGGGTAAGTAAAGTCACCTGCCCAGGTGCCTGATGTCAGTTTGTAGCAGGCCTTTGGCCCGCTAAGGGAAGGTAGTCTTCCAGTTTGTGGCAGCTTGCATCTGGAAGAAATCCTGTTCCGTTCTGGATTGTAGGTGGCCGAGGCCAGGTGCCCGGCAGAGGGAGTTGGGCACAAATGATGGCCTGTTTCCAGGGGTAAGTAAAGTCAGCTGCCCAGGTGCCTGATGTCAGTTTGTAGGAGGCCTCTGGCCCTTCAAGGGAAACTAGTCTTCCAGTTTGTGGCGGCTTGCATCTGGAAGAAATCCTGATCCGATCGGGATTGCAGGTAACCAAGGCCATGTGCCCGGCAGAGGGAGTTGGGCACAAATGATGGCCTGTTTCCAGGGGTAAGTAAAGTCAGCTGCCCAGGTGCCTGATGTCAGTTTGTAGGAGGCCTTTGGCCCTCCAAGAGCAGCCAGGCTTCCGGCTTGTGGCAGCTTGCATCTGGAAGAAATCCTGTTCCGTTCTGGATTGTAGGTGGCCGAGGCCAGGTGCCCGGCAGAGGGAGTTGGGCACAAAGGATGGCCTGTTTCCAGGGGTAAGTAAAGTCAGCTGCCCAGGTGCCTGATGTCAGTTTGTAGGAGGCCTTTGGCCCTCCAAGGGAAGCCAGGCTTCCAGCTTGTGGCAGCTTGCATCTGGAAGAAATCCTGTTCCGTTTGGGATTGTAGGTGGCCGAGGTCTGGTGCCTGGCTAAGGGAGTTGGGAACAAAGGATGGCCTGTTTCCAGGGGTAAGTAAAGTCAGCTGCCCAGGTGCCTGATGTCAGTTTGTAGGAGGACTTTGGCCCTCCAAGGGAAGCAAGTCTTCCAGTTTGTGGCAGCTTGCATCTGGAAGAAATCCTGTTCCGTTCTGGATTGTAGGTGGCCGAGGCCAGGCGCCCGGCAGAGGGAGTTGGGCACAAATGATGGCCTGTTTCCAGGGGTAAGTAAAGTCAGCTGCCCAGGTGCCTGATGTCAGTTGGCAGATGGCAATTGTTCCTCCATGGGAAGCCAGGCTTCCAGTTTGTGGCAGCTTGCATCTGGAAGAAATCCTGTTCCGTTCGGGATTGTAGGTGGCCGAGGCTAGGTGCCCGGCAGAGGGAGTTGGGCACAAATGATGGACTGTTTCCAGCGGTAAGTAAAGTCAGCTGCCCAGGTGCCTGATGTCAGTTTGTAGGAGGCCTTTGGCCCTCCAAGGGAAGCCAGGCTTCCAGCTTGTGGCAGCTTGCATCTGGAAGAAATCCTGTTCCGTTTGGGATTGTAGGTGGCCGAGGCCTGGTGCCCGGCAGAGGGAGTTGGGAACAAATGATGGCCTGTTTCCAGGGGTAAGTAAAGTCAACTGCCCAGGTGCCTGATGTCAGTTTGTAGGAGGCCTTTGGCCCTTCAAGGGAAACTAGTCTTCCAGTTTGTGGCAGCTTGCATCTGGAAGAAATCCTGATCCGATGGGGATTGCAGGTAGCCAAGGCCACGTGCCCGGCAGAGGGAGTTGGGCACAAATGATGGCCTGTTTCCAGGGGTAAGTAATGTCAGCTGCCCAGGTGCCCGATGTCAGTTTGTAGGAGGCCTTTGGCCCTCCAAGGGAAGCAAGTCTTCCAGTTTGTGGCAGCTTGCATCTGGAAGAAATCCTGTTCCGTTCTGGATTGTAGGTGGCCGAGGCCAGGTGCCCGGCAGATGGAGTTGGGCACAAATGATGGCCTGTTTCCAGGGGTAAGTAAAGTCACCTGCCCAGGTGCCTGATGTCAGTTTGTAGCAGGCCTTTGGCCCGCTAAGGGAAGGTAGTCTTCCAGTTTGTGGCAGCTTGCATCTGGAAGAAATCCTGTTCCGTTCTGGATTGTAGGTGGCCGAGGCCAGGTGCCCGGCAGAGGGAGTTGGGCACAAATGATGGCCTGTTTCCAGGGGTAAGTAAAGTCAGCTGCCCAGGTGCCTGATGTCAGTTTGTAGGAGGCCTCTGGCCCTTCAAGGGAAACTAGTCTTCCAGTTTGTGGCGGCTTGCATCTGGAAGAAATCCTGATCCGATCGGGATTGCAGGTAACCAAGGCCATGTGCCCGGCAGAGGGAGTTGGGCACAAATGATGGCCTGTTTCCAGGGGTAAGTAAAGTCAGCTGCCCAGGTGCCTGATGTCAGTTTGTAGGAGGCCTTTGGCCCTCCAAGAGCAGCCAGGCTTCCGGCTTGTGGCAGCTTGCATCTGGAAGAAATCCTGTTCCGTTCTGGATTGTAGGTGGCCGAGGCCAGGTGCCCGGCAGAGGGAGTTGGGCACAAAGGATGGCCTGTTTCCAGGGGTAAGTAAAGTCAGCTGCCCAGGTGCCTGATGTCAGTTTGTAGGAGGCCTTTGGCCCTCCAAGGGAAGCCAGGCTTCCAGCTTGTGGCAGCTTGCATCTGGAAGAAATCCTGTTCCGTTTGGGATTGTAGGTGGCCGAGGCCTGGTGCCCGGCAGAGGGAGTTGGGCACAAATGATGGCCTGTTTCCAGGGGTAAGTAAAGTCAGCTGCCCAGGTGCCTGATGTCAGTTTGTAGGAGGCCTTTGGCCCTTCAAGCGAAACTAGTCTTCCAGTTCGTGGCAGCTTGCATCTGGAAGAAATCCTGATCCGATCGGGATTGCAGGTAGCCAAGGCCACGTGCCCGGCAGAGGGAGTTGGGCACAAATGATGGCCTGTTTCCAGGGGTAAGTAAAATCAGCTGCCCAGGTGCCTGATGTCAGTTTGTAGGAGGCCTTTGGCCGTCCAAGAGCAGCCAGGCTTCCGGCTTGTGGCAGCTTGCATCTTGAAAAATCCTGTTCCGTTTGGGATCGCAGGTGGCCGAGGCCTGGTGCCTCGCTAAGGGAGTTGGGAACAAAGGATGGCCTGTTTCCAGGGGTAAGTAAAGTCAGCTGCCCAGGTGCCTGATGTCAGTTTGTAGGAGGCCTTTGGCCCTCCAAGGGAAGCAAGTCTTCCAGTTTGTGGCAGCTTGCATCGCGAAGAAATCCTGTTCTGTTCGGGATTGTAGGTGGCCGAGGCCAGGTGCCCGGCAGAGGGAGTTGGGCACAAAGGATGGCCTGTTTCCAGGGGTAAGTAAAGTCAGCTGCCCAGGTGCCTGACGTCAGTTTGCAGATGGCAATTGTTCCTCCATGGGAAGCCAGGCTTCCAGCTTGTGGTAGGTTGCATCTGGAAGAAATCCTGTTCCGTTCGGGATTGTAGGTGGCCGAGGCCTGGTGCCTGGCAGAGGGACTTGGGCACAAATGATGGCCTGTTTCCAGGGGTAAGTAAAGTCAGCTGCCCAGGTGCCTGATGTCAGTTTGTTGCAGGCCTTTGGCCCTTCAAGGGAAACTAGTCTTCCAGTTTGTGGCAGCTTGCATCTGGAAGAAATCCTGTTCCATTCGGGATTGCAGGTGGCCGTGGCCAGGTGCCCGGCAGAGGGAGTTGGGCACAAATGATGGCCTGTATCCAGGGGTAAGTAAAGTCAGCTGCCCAGGTGCCTGATGTCAGTTTGTAGGAGGCCTTTGGCCCTCCATGGGAAGCCAGGCTTCCAGCTTGTGGCAGCTTGCATCTGGAAGAAATCCTGTTCCGTTTGGGATTGTAGGTGGCCGAGGCCAGGTGCCCGGCAGAGGGAGGTGGGCACAAATGATGGCCTGTTTCCAGGGGTAAGTAAAGTCAGCTGCCCAGGTGCCTGATGTCAGTTTGTAGGAGGCCTTTGGCCCTTCAAGGGAAACTAGTCTTCCAGTTTGTGGCAGCTTGCATCTGGAAGAAATCCTGATCCATTCGGGATTGCAGGTGGCCAAGGCCACGTGCCCGGCAGAGGGAGTTGGGCACAAATGATGGCCTGTTTCCAGGGGTAAGTAAAGTCAGCTGCCCAGGTGCCTGATGTCAGTTTGTAGGAGGCCTTTGGCCCTCCAAGAGCAGCCAGGCTTCCGGCTTGTGGCAGCTTGCATCTTGAAGAAATCCTGTTCCGTTTGGGATCGTAGGTGGCCGAGGCCTGGTGCCTGGCTAAGGGAGTTGGGAACAAAGGATGGCCTGTTTCCAGGGGTAAGTAAAGTCAGCTGCCCAGGTGCCTGATGTCAGTTTGTAGGAGGACTTTGGCCCTCCAAGGGAAGCAAGTCTTCCAGTTTGTGGCAGCTTGCATCTGGAAGAAATCCTGTTCCGTTCTGGATTGTAGGTGGCCGAGGCCAGGCGCCCGGCAGAGGGAGTTGGGCACAAAGGATGGCCTGTTTCCAGGGGTAAGTAAAGTCAGCTGCCCAGGTGCCTGATGTCAGTTGGCAGATGGCAATTGTTCCTCCATGGGAAGCCAGGCTTCCAGCTAGTGGCAGCTTGCATCTGGAAGAAATCCTGTTCCGTTCAGGATTGTAGGTGGCCGAGGCTAGGTGCCCGGCAGTGGGAGTTGGGCACAAATGATGGACTGTTTCCAGGGGTAAGTAAAGTCAGCTGCCCAGGTGCCTGATGTCAGTTTGTAGGAGGCCTTTGGCCCTCCAAGGGAAGCCAGGCTTCCAGCATGTGGCAGCTTGCATCTGGAAGAAATCCTGTTCCGTTTGGGATTGTAGGTGGCCGAGGCCTGGTGCCCGGCAGAGGGAGTTGGGCACAAATGATGGCCTGTTTCCAGGGGTAAGTAAAGTCAACTGCCCAGGTGCCTGATGTCAGTTTGTAGGAGGCCTTTGGCCCTTCAAGGGAAACTAGTCTTCCAGTTTGTGGCAGCTTGCATCTGGAAGAAATCCTGATCCGATCGGGATTGCAGGTAGCCAAGGCCACGTGCCCGGCAGAGGGAGTTGGGCACAAATGATGGCCTGTTTCCAGGGGTAAGTAAAGTCAGCTGCCCAGGTGCCTGATGTCAGTTTGTAGGAGGCCTTTGGCCCTCCAAGAGCAGCCAGGCTTCCGGCTTGTGGCAGCTTGCATCTTGAAAAATCCTGTTCCGTTTGGGATTGTAGGTGGCCGAGGCCTGGTGCCTCGCTAAGGGAGTTGGGAACAAAGGATGGCCTGTTTCCAGGGGTAAGTAAAGTCAGCTGCCCAGGTGCCTGATGTCAGTTTGTAGGAGGCCTTTGGCCCTCCAAGGGAAGCAAGTCTTCCAGTTTGTGGCAGCTTGCATCGCGAAGAAATCCTGTTCCGTTCGGGATTGTAGGTGGCCGAGGCCAGGTGCCCGGCAGAGGGAGTTGGGCACAAATGATGGCCGGTTTCCAGGGGTAAGTAAAGTCAGCTGCCTAGGTGCCTGATGTCAGTTTGCAGATGGCAATTGTTCCTCCATGGGAAGCCAGGCTTCCAGCTTGTGGCAGCTTGCATCTGGAACAAATCCTGTTCCGTTCGGGATTGTAGGTGGCCGAAGCCAGGTGCCCGGCAGAGGGAGGTGGGCACAAATGATGGACTGTTTCCAGGGGTAAGTAAAGTCAGCTGCCCAGGTGCCTGATGTCAGTTTGTAGCAGGCCTTTGGCCCGCTAAGGGAACGTAGTCTTCCAGTTTGTGGCAGCTTGCATCTGGAAGAAATCCTGTTCCGTTCGGGATTGTAGGTGGTCGAGGCCAGGTGCCCGGCAGAGGGAGTTGGGCACAAATGATGGCCTGTATCCAGGGGTAAGTAAAGTCAGCTGCCCAGGTGCCTGATGTCAGTTTGTAGGAGGCCTTTGGCCCTCCATGGGAAGCCAGGCTTCCAGCTTGTGGCAGCTTGCATCTGGAAGAAATCCTGTTCCGTTTGGGATTGTAGGTGGCCGAAGCCAGGTGCCCGGCAGAGGGAGGTGGGCACAAATGATGGCCTGTTTCCAGGGGTTAGTAAAGTCAGCTGCCCAGGTGCCTGATGTCAGTTTGTAGGAGGCCTTTGGCCTTTCAAGGGAAAGTAGTCTTCCAGTTTGTGGCAGCTTGCATCTGGAAGAAATCCTGATCCATTCGGGATTGCAGGTGGCCAAGGCCACGTGTCCGTCAGAGGGAGTTGGGCACAAATGATGGCCTGTTTCTAGGGGTAAGTAAAGTCAGCTGCCCAGGTGCCTGATGTCAGTTTGTAGGAGGCCTTTGACCCTCCAAGAACAGCCAGGCTTCCGGCTTGTGGCAGCTTGAATCTTGAAGAAATCCTGTTCCGTTTGGGATCGTAGGTGGCCGAGGTCTGGTGCCTGGCTAAGGGAGTTGGGAACAAAGGATGGCCTGTTTCCAGGGGTAAGTAAAGTCAGCTGCCCAGGTGCCTGATGTCAGTTTGTAGGAGGACTTTGGCCCTCCAAGGGAAGCAAGTCTTCCAGTTTGTGGCAGCTTGCATCTGGAAGAAATCCTGTTCCGTTCTGGATTGTAGGTGGCCGAGGCCAGGCGCCCGGCAGAGGGAGTTGGGCACAAATGATGGCCTGTTTCCAGGGGTAAGTAAAGTCAGCTGCCCAGGTGCCTGATGTCAGTTGGCAGATGGCAATTGTTCCTCCATGGGAAGCCAGGCTTCCAGCTTGTGGCAGCTTGCATCTGGAAGAAATCCTGTTCCGTTCGGGATTGTAGGTGGCCGAGGCTAGGTGCCCGGCAGAGGGAGTTGGGCACAAATGATGGACTGTTTCCAGCGGTAAGTAAAGTCAGCTGCCCAGGTGCCTGATGTCAGTTTGTAGGAGGCCTTTGGCCCTCCAAGGGAAGCCAGGCTTCCAGCTTGTGGCAGCTTGCATCTGGAAGAAATCCTGTTCCGTTTGGGATTGTAGGTGGCCGAGGCCTGGTGCCCGGCAGAGGGAGTTGGGAACAAATGATGGCCTGTTTCCAGGGGTAAGTAAAGTCAGCTGCCCAGGTGCCTGATGTCAGTTTGTAGGAGGCCTTTGGCCCTCCAAGGGAAGCAAGTCTTCCAGTTTGTGGCAGCTTGCATCTGGAAGAAATCCTGTTCCGTTCTGGATTGTAGGTGGCCGAGGCCAGGTGCCCGGCAGAGGGAGTTGGGCACAAAGGATGGCCTGTTTCCAGGGGTAAGTAAAGTCAGCTGCCCAGGTGCCTGATGTCAGTTTGTAGGAGGCCTTTGGCCCTCCAAGGGAAGCCAGGCTTCCAGCTTGTGGCAGCTTGCATCTGGAAGAAATCCTGTTCCGTTTGGGATTGTAGGTGGCCGAGGCCTGGTGCCCGGCAGAGGGACTTGGGCACAAATGATGGCCTGTTTCCAGGGGTAAGTAAAGTCAACTGACCAGGTGCCTGATGTCAGTTTGTAGGAGGCCTTTGGCCCTTCAAGGGAAACTAGTCTTCCAGTTTGTGGCGGCTTGCATCTGGAAGAAATCCTGATCCGATCGGGATTGCAGGTAACCAGGGCCACGTGCCCGGCAGAGGGAGTTGGGCACAAATGATGGCCTGTTTCCAGGGGTAAGTAAAGTCAGCTGCCCAGGTGCCTGATGTCAGTTTGTAGGAGGCCTTTGGCCCTCCAAGAGCAGCCAGGCTTCCGGCTTGTGGCAGCTTGCATCTTGAAGAAATCCTGTTCCGTTCGGGATTGTAGGTGGCCGAGGCCTGGTGCCTGGCTAAGGGAGTTGGGAACAAAGGATGGCCTGTTTCCAGGGGTAAGTAAAGTCAGCTGCCCAGGTGCCTGATGTCAGTTTGTAGGAGGCCTTTGGCCCTCCAAGGGAAGCAAGTCTTCCAGTTTGTGGCAGCTTGCATCTGGAAGAAATCCTGTTCCGTTCTGGATTGTAGGTGGCCGAGGCCAGGTGCCCGGCAGAGGGAGTTGGGAACAAAGGATGGCCTGTTTTCAGGGGTAAGTAAAGTCAGCTGCCCAGGTGCCTGATGTCAGTTTGTAGGAGGCCTTTGGCCCTCCAAGGGAAGCCAGGCTTCCAGCTTGTGGCAGCTTGCATCTGGAAGAAATCCTGTTCCGTTTGGGATTGTAGGTGGCCGAGGCCTGGTGCCCGGCAGAGGGAGTTGGGCACAAATGATGGCCTGTTTCCAGGGGTAAGTAAAGTCAGCTGCCCAGGTGCCTGATGTCAGTTTGTAGGAGGCCTTTGGCCCTTCTAGGGAAACTAGTCTTCCAGTTTGTGGCAGCTTGCATCTGGTAGAAATCCTGTTCCATTCGGGATTGTAGGTGGCCGAGGCCAGGTGCCCGGCAGAGGGAGTTGGGCACAAATGATGGACTGTTTCCAGGGGTTAGTAAAGTCAGCTGCCCAGGTGCCTGGTGTCAGTTTGTAGGAGGCCTTTGGCCCTCCAAGGGAAGCCAGGCTTCCAGCTTGTGGCAGCTTGCATCTGGAAGAAATCCTGTTCCGTTTGGGATTGTAGGTGGCCGATGCCTGGTGCCCGGCAGAGGGAGTTGGGCACAAAGGGTGGCCTGTTTCCAGGGGTAAGTAAAGTCACCTGCCCAGGTGCCTGATGTCAGTTTGTAGCAGGCCTTTGGCCCGCTAAGGGAAACTAGTCTTCCAGTTTGTGGCTGCTTGCATCTGGAAGAAATCCTGCTCCGTTCTGGATTGTAGGTGGCCGAGGCCAGGTGCCCGGCAGAGGGAGTTGGGCACATAGGATGGCCTGTTTCCAGGGGTAAGTAAAGTCAGCTGCCCAGGTGCCTGATGTCAGTTGGCAGATGGCAATTGTTCCTCCATGGGAAGCCAGGCTTCCAGCTTGTGGCAGCTTGCATCTGGAAGAAATCCTGTTCCGTTCAGGATTGTAGGTGGCCGAGGCTAGGTGCCCAGGAGTGGGATTTGGGCACAAATGATGGACTGTTTCCAGGGGTAAGTAAAGTCAGCTGCCCAGGTGCCTGATGTCAGTTTGTAGGAGGCCTTTGGCCCTCCAAGGGAAGCCAGGCTTCCAGCTTGTGGCAGCTTGCATCTGGAAGAAATCCTTATCCGATCGGGATTGCAGGTAGCCAAGGCCACGTGCCCGGCAGAGGGAGTTGGGCACAAATGATGGCCTGTTTCCAGGGGTAAGTAAAGTCAGCTGCCCAGGTGCCTGATGTCAGTTTGTAGGAGGCCTTTGGCCGTCCAAGAGCAGCCAGGCTTCCGGCTTGTGGCAGCTTGCATCTTGAAAAATCCTGTTCCGTTTGGGATCGTAGGTGGCCGAGGCCTGGTGCCTCGCTAAGGGAGTTGGGAACAAAGGATGGCCTGTTTCCAGGGGTAAGTAAAGTCAGCTGCCCAGGTGCCTGATGTCAGTTTGTAGGAGGCCTTTGGCCCTCCAAGGGAAGCAAGTCTTCCAGTTTGTGGCAGCTTGCATCGCGAAGAAATCCTGTTCCGTTCGGGATTGTAGGTGGCCGAGGCCAGGTGCCCGGCAGAGGGAGTTGGGCACAAATGATGGCCTGTTTCCAGGGGTAAGTAAAGTCAGCTGCCCAGGTGCCTGATGTCAGTTTGCAGATGGCAATTGTTCCTCCATGGGAAGCCAGGCTTCCAGCTTGTGGCAGCTTGCATCTGGAAGAAATCCTGTTCTGTTCGGGATTGTAGGTGCCGAGGCTAGGTGCCCGGCAGAGTGAGTTGGGCACAAATGATGGACTGTTTCCAGGGGTAAGTAAAGTCAGCTGCCCAGGTGCCTGATGTCAGTTTGTAGGAGGCCTTTGGCCCTCCATGGGAAGCCAGGCTTCCAGCTTGTGGCAGCTTGCATCTGGAAGAAATCCTGTTCCGTTTGGGATTGTAGGTGGCCGAGGCCTGGTGCCCGGCAGAGGGAGTTGGGCACAAATGATGGCCTGTTTCCAGGGGTAAGTAAAGTCAGCTGCCCAGGTGCCTGATGTCAGTTTGTAGGAGGCCTTTGGCCCTTCAAGGGAAACTAGTCTTCCAGTTTGTGGCAGCTTGCATCTGGAAGAAATCCTGATGCATTCGGGATTGCAGGTGGCCAAGGCCACGTGCCCGGCAGAGGGAGTTGGGCACAAATGATGGCCTGTTTCCAGGGGTAAGTAAAGTCAGCTGCCCAGGTGCCTGATGTCAGTTTGTAGGAGGCCTTTGGCCCTCCAGGAGCAGCCAGGCTTCCGGCTTGTGGCAGCTTGCATCTGGAAGAAATCCTGTTCCATTTGGGATCGTTGGTGGCCGAGGCCTGGTGCCTGGCTAAGGGAGTTGGGAACAAAGGATGGCCTGTTTCCAGGGGTAAGTAAAGTCAGCTGCCCAGGTGCCTGATGTCAGTTTGTAGGAGGCCTTTGGCCCTCCAAGGGAAGCAAGTCTTCCAGTTTGTGGCAGCTTGCATCTGGAAGAAATCCTGTTCCGTTCTGGATTGTAGGTGGCCGAGGCCAGGTGCCCGGCAGAGGGAGTTGGGCACAAATGATGGCCTGTTTCCAGGGGTAAGTAAAGTCAGCTTCCCAGGTGCCTGATGTCAGTTTGTAGGAGGCCTTTGGCCCTCCATGGGAAGCCACGCTTCCAGCTTGTGGCAGCTTGCATCTGGAACAAATCCTGTTCCGTTTGGGATTGTAGGTGGCCGAGGCCTGGTGCCCGGCAGAGGGAGTTGGGCACAAATGATGGCCTGTTTCCAGGGGTAAGTAAAGTCAACTGCCCAGGTGCCTGATGTCAGTTTGTAGGAGGCCTTTGGCCCTCCATGGGAAGCCAGGCTTCCAGCTTGTGGCAGCTTGCATCTGGAAGAAATCCTGTTCCGTTTGGGATTGTAGGTGGCCGAGGCCTGGTGCCCGGCAGAGGGAGTTGGGCACAAATGATGGCCTGTTTCCAGGGGTAAGTAAAGTCAGCTGCCCAGGTGCCTGATGTCAGTTTGTAGGAGGCCTTTGGCCCTTCTAGGGAAACTAGTCTTCCAGTTTGTGGCAGCTTTCATCTGGTAGAAATCCTGTTCCATTCGGGATTGTAGGTGGCCGAGGCCAGGTGCCTGGCAGAGGGAGTTGGGCACAAATGATGGCCTGTTTCCAGGGGTTAGTAAAGTCAGCTGCCCAGGTGCCTGGTGTCAGTTTGTAGGAGGCCTTTGGCCCTCCAAGGGAAGCCAGGGTTCCTGCTTGTGGCAGCTTGCATCTGGAAGAAATCCTGTTCCGTTTGGGATTGTAGGTGGCCGAGGCCTGGTGCCCGGCAGAGGGAGTTGGGCACAAATGATGGCCTGTTTCCAGGGGTAAGTAAAGTCAGCTGCCCAGGTGCCTGATGTCAGTTTGTAGCAGGCCTTTGGCCCGCTAAGGGAAGGTAGTCTTCCAGTTTGTGGCAGCTTGCATCTGGAAGAAATCCTGTTCCGTTCTGGATTGTAGGTGGCCGAGGCCAGGTGCCCGGCAGAGGGAGTTGGGCAGAAATGATGGCCTGTTTCCAGGGGTAAGTAAAGTCAGCTGCCCAGGTGCCTGATGTCAGTTTGCAGATGGCAATTGTTCCTCCATGGGAAGCCAGGCTTCCAGCTTGTGGCAGCTTGCATCTGGAAGAAATCCTGTTCCGTTTGGGATTTTAGGTGGCCGAGGCTAGGTGCCCGGCAGAGGGAGTTGGGCACAAATGATGGCCTGTTCCAGGTGTAAGTAAAGTCAGCTGCCCAGGTGCCTGATGTCAGTTTGTAGGAGGCTTTTGGCCCTTCAAGGGAAACTAGTCTTCCAGTTTGTGGCAGCTTGCATCTGGAAGAAATCCTGATCCGATCGGGATTGCAGGTAGCCAAGGCCACGTGCCCGGCAGAGGGAGTTGGGCACAAATGATGGCCTGTTTCCAGGGGTAAGTAAAGTCAGCTGCCCAGGTGCCTGATGTCAGTTTGTAGGAGGCCTTTGGCCCTCCAAGAGCAGCCAGGCTTCCGGCTTGTGGCAGCTTGCATCTTGAAAAATCCTGTTCCATTTGGGATTGTAGGTGGCCGAGGCCTGGTGCCTCGCTAAGGGAGTTGGGAACAAAGGATGGCCTGTTTCCAGGGGTAAGTAAAGTCAGCTGCCCAGGTGCCTGATGTCAGTTTGTAGGAGGCCTTTGGCCCTCCAAGGGAAGCAAGTCTTCCAGTTTGTGGCAGCTTGCATCGCGAAGAAATCCTGTTCCGTTCGGGATTGTAGGTGGCCGAGGCCAGGTGCCCGGCAGAGGGAGTTGGGCACAAATGATGGCCGGTTTCCAGGGGTAAGTAAAGTCAGCTGCCTAGGTGCCTGATGTCAGTTTGCAGATGGCAATTGTTCCTCCATGGGAAGCCAGGCTTCCAGCTTGTGGCAGCTTGCATCTGGAAGAAATCCTGTTCCGTTCGGGATTGTAGGTGGCCGAAGCCAGGTGCCCGGCAGAGGGAGGTGGGCACAAATGATGGCCTGTTTCCAGGGGTAAGTAAAGTCAGCTGCCCAGGTGCCTGATGTCAGTTTGTAGCAGGCCTTTGGCCCGCTAAGGGAACGTAGTCTTCCAGTTTGTGGCAGCTTGCATCTGGAAGAAATCCTGTTCCGTTCGGGATTGTAGGTGGTCGAGGCCAGGTGCCCGGCAGAGGGAGTTGGGCACAAATGATGGCCTGTTTCCAGGGGTAAGTAAAGTCAGCTGCCCAGGTGCCTGATGTCAGTTTGTAGGAGGCCTTTGGCCCTCCATGGGAAGCCAGGCTTCCAGCTTGTGGCAGCTTGCATCTGGAAGAAATCCTGTTCCGTTTGGGATTGTAGGTGGCCGAAGCCAGGTGCCCGGCAGAGGGAGGTGGGCACAAATGATGGCCTGTTTCCAGGGGTTAGTAAAGTCAGCTGCCCAGGTGCCTGATGTCAGTTTGTAGGAGGCCTTTGGCCCTTCAAGGGAAACTAGTCTTCCAGTTTGTGGCAGCTTGCATCTGGAAGAAATCCTGATCCATTCGGGATTGCAGGTGGCCAAGGCCACGTGTCCGTCAGAGGGAGTTGGGCACAAATGATGGCCTGTTTCTAGGGGTAAGTAAAGTCAGCTGCCCAGGTGCCTGATGTCAGTTTGTAGGAGGCCTTTGGCCCTCCAAGAACAGCCAGGCTTCCGGCTTGTGGCAGCTTGAATCTTGAAGAAATCCTGTTCCGTTTGGGATCGTAGGTGGCCGAGGTCTGGTGCCTGGCTAAGGGAGTTGGGAACAAAGGATGGCCTGTTTCCAGGGGTAAGTAAAGTCAGCTGCCCAGGTGCCTGATGTCAGTTTGTAGGAGGACTTTGGCCCTCCAAGGGAAGCAAGTCTTCCAGTTTGTGGCAGCTTGCATCTGGAAGAAATCCTGTTCCGTTCTGGATTGTAGGTGGCCGAGGCCAGGCGCCCGGCAGAGGGAGTTGGGCACAAATGATGGCCTGTTTCCAGGGGTAAGTAAAGTCAGCTGCCCAGGTGCCTGATGTCAGTTTGCAGATGGCAATTGTTCCTCCATGGGAAGCCAGGCTTCCAGCTTGTGGCAGCTTGCATCTGGAAGAAATCCTGTTCCGTTCGGGATTGTAGGTGCCGAGGCTAGGTGCCCGACAGAGTGAGTTGGGCACAAATGATGGACTGTTTCCAGGGGTAAGTAAAGTCAGCTGCCCAGGTGCCTGATGTCAGTTTGTAGGAGGCCTTTGGCCCTCCATGGGAAGCCAGGCTTCCAGCTTGTGGCAGCTTGCATCTGGAAGAAATCCTGTTCCGTTTGGGATTGTAGGTGGCCGAGGCCTGGTGCCCGGCAGAGGGAGTTGGGCACAAATGATGGCCTGTTTCCAGGGGTAAGTAAAGTCAGCTGCCCAGGTGCCTGATGTCAGTTTGTAGGAGGCCTTTGGCCCTTCAAGGGAAACTAGTCTTCCAGTTTGTGGCAGCTTGCATCTGGAAGAAATCCTGATGCATTCGGGATTGCAGGTGGCCAAGGCCACGTGCCCGGCAGAGGGAGTTGGGCACAAATGATGGCCTGTTTCCAGGGGTAAGTAAAGTCAGCTGCCCAGGTGCCTGATGTCAGTTTGTAGGAGGCCTTTGGCCCTCCAGGAGCAGCCAGGCTTCCGGCTTGTGGCAGCTTGCATCTGGAAGAAATCCTGTTCCATTTGGGATCGTTGGTGGCCGAGGCCTGGTGCCTGGCTAAGGGAGTTGGGAACAAAGGATGGCCTGTTTCCAGGGGTAAGTAAAGTCAGCTGCCCAGGTGCCTGATGTCAGTTTGTAGGAGGACTTTGGCCCTCCAAGGGAAGCAAGTCTTCCAGTTTGTGGCAGCTTGCATCTGGAAGAAATCCTGTTCCGTTCTGGATTGTAGGTGGCCGAGGCCAGGCGCCCGGCAGAGGGAGTTGGGCACAAATGATGGCCTGTTTCCAGGGGTAAGTAAAGTCAGCTTCCCAGGTGCCTGATGTCAGTTTGTAGGAGGCCTTTGGCCCTCCATGGGAAGCCACGCTTCCAGCTTGTGGCAGCTTGCATCTGGAACAAATCCTGTTCCGTTTGGGATTGTAGGTGGCCGAGGCCTGGTGCCCGGCAGAGGGAGTTGGGCACAAATGATGGCCTGTTTCCAGGGGTAAGTAAAGTCAACTGCCCAGGTGCCTGATGTCAGTTTGTAGGAGGCCTTTGGCCCTCCATGGGAAGCCAGGCTTCCAGCTTGTGGCAGCTTGCATCTGGAAGAAATCCTGTTCCGTTTGGGATTGTAGGTGGCCGAGGCCTGGTGCCCGGCAGAGGGAGTTGGGCACAAATGATGGCCTGTTTCCAGGGGTAAGTAAAGTCAGCTGCCCAGGTGCCTGATGTCAGTTTGTAGGAGGCCTTTGGCCCTTCTAGGGAAACTAGTCTTCCAGTTTGTGGCAGCTTTCATCTGGTAGAAATCCTGTTCCATTCGGGATTGTAGGTGGCCGAGGCCAGGTGCCTGGCAGAGGGAGTTGGGCACAAATGATGGCCTGTTTCCAGGGGTTAGTAAAGTCAGCTGCCCAGGTGCCTGGTGTCAGTTTGTAGGAGGCCTTTGGCCCTCCAAGGGAAGCCAGGGTTCCTGCTTGTGGCAGCTTGCATCTGGAAGAAATCCTGTTCCGTTTGGGATTGTAGGTGGCCGAGGCCTGGTGCCCGGCAGAGGGAGTTGGGCACAAATGATGGCCTGTTTCCAGGGGTAAGTAAAGTCAGCTGCCCAGGTGCCTGATGTCAGTTTGTAGCAGGCCTTTGGCCCGCTAAGGGAAGGTAGTCTTCCAGTTTGTGGCAGCTTGCATCTGGAAGAAATCCTGTTCCGTTCTGGATTGTAGGTGGCCGAGGCCAGGTGCCCGGCAGAGGGAGTTGGGCAGAAATGATGGCCTGTTTCCAGGGGTAAGTAAAGTCAGCTGCCCAGGTGCCTGATGTCAGTTTGCAGATGGCAATTGTTCCTCCATGGGAAGCCAGGCTTCCAGCTTGTGGCAGCTTGCATCTGGAAGAAATCCTGTTCCGTTTGGGATTTTAGGTGGCCGAGGCTAGGTGCCCGGCAGAGGGAGTTGGGCACAAATGATGGCCTGTTCCAGGTGTAAGTAAAGTCAGCTGCCCAGGTGCCTGATGTCAGTTTGTAGGAGGCTTTTGGCCCTTCAAGGGAAACTAGTCTTCCAGTTTGTGGCAGCTTGCATCTGGAAGAAATCCTGATCCGATCGGGATTGCAGGTAGCCAAGGCCACGTGCCCGGCAGAGGGAGTTGGGCACAAATGATGGCCTGTTTCCAGGGGTAAGTAAAGTCAGCTGCCCAGGTGCCTGATGTCAGTTTGTAGGAGGCCTTTGGCCCTCCAAGAGCAGCCAGGCTTCCGGCTTGTGGCAGCTTGCATCTTGAAAAATCCTGTTCCGTTTGGGATTGTAGGTGGCCGAGGCCTGGTGCCTCGCTAAGGGAGTTGGGAACAAAGGATGGCCTGTTTCCAGAGGTAAGTAAAGTCAGCTGCCCAGGTGCCTGATGTCAGTTTGTAGGAGGCCTTTGGCCCTCCAAGGGAAGCAAGTCTTCCAGTTTGTGGCAGCTTGCATCGCGAAGAAATCCTGTTCCGTTCGGGATTGTAGGTGGCCGAGGCCAGGTGCCCGGCAGAGGGAGTTGGGCACAAATGATGGCCGGTTTCCAGGGGTAAGTAAAGTCAGCTGCCTAGGTGCCTGATGTCAGTTTGCAGATGGCAATTGTTCCTCCATGGGAAGCCAGCCTTCCAGCTTGTGGCAGCTTGCATCTGGAAGAAATCCTGTTCCGTTCGGGATTGTAGGTGGCCGAAGCCAGGTGCCCGGCAGAGGGAGGTGGGCACAAATGATGGCCTGTTTCCAGGGGTAAGTAAAGTCAGCTGCCCAGGTGCCTGATGTCAGTTTGTAGCAGGCCTTTGGCCCGCTAAGGGAACGTAGTCTTCCAGTTTGTGGCAGCTTGCATCTGGAAGAAATCCTGTTCCGTTCGGGATTGTAGGTGGTCGAGGCCAGGTGCCCGGCAGAGGGAGTTGGGCACAAATGATGGCCTGTTTCCAGGGGTAAGTAAAGTCAGCTGCCCAGGTGCCTGATGTCAGTTTGTAGGAGGCCTTTGGCCCTCCATGGGAAGCCAGGCTTCCAGCTTGTGGCAGCTTGCATCTGGAAGAAATCCTGTTCCGTTTGGGATTGTAGGTGGCCGAAGCCAGGTGCCCGGCAGAGGGAGGTGGGCACAAATGATGGCCTGTTTCCAGGGGTTAGTAAAGTCAGCTGCCCAGGTGCCTGATGTCAGTTTGTAGGAGGCCTTTGGCCCTTCTAGGGAAACTAGTCTTCCAGTTTGTGGCAGCTTGCATCTGGAAGAAATCCTGATCCATTCGGGATTGCAGGTGGCCAAGGCCACGTGTCCGTCAGAGGGAGTTGGGCACAAATGATGGCCTGTTTCTAGGGGTAAGTAAAGTCAGCTGCCCAGGTGCCTGATGTCAGTTTGTAGGAGGCCTTTGGCCCTCCAAGAACAGCCAGGCTTCCGGCTTGTGGCAGCTTGAATCTTGAAGAAATCCTGTTCCGTTTGGGATCGTAGGTGGCCGAGGTCTGGTGCCTGGCTAAGGGAGTTGGGAACAAAGGATGGCCTGTTTCCAGGGGTAAGTAAAGTCAGCTGCCCAGGTGCCTGATGTCAGTTTGTAGGAGGACTTTGGCCCTCCAAGGGAAGCAAGTCTTCCAGTTTGTGGCAGCTTGCATCTGGAAGAAATCCTGTTCCGTTCTGGATTGTAGGTGGCCGAGGCCAGGCGCCCGGCAGAGGGAGTTGGGCACAAATGATGGCCTGTTTCCAGGGGTAAGTAAAGTCAGCTGCCCAGGTGCCTGATGTCAGTTGGCAGATGGCAATTGTTCCTCCATGGGAAGCCAGGCTTCCAGCTTGTGGCAGCTTGCATCTGGAAGAAATCCTGTTCCGTTCGGGATTGTAGGTGGCCGAGGCTAGGTGCCCGGCAGAGGGAGTTGGGCACAAATGATGGACTGTTTCCAGCGGTAAGTAAAGTCAGCTGCCCAGGTGCCTGATGTCAGTTTGTAGGAGGCCTTTGGCCCTCCAAGGGAAGCCAGGCTTCCAGCTTGTGGCAGCTTGCATCTGGAAGAAATCCTGTTCCGTTTGGGATTGTAGGTGGCCGAGGCCTGGTGCCCGGCAGAGGGAGTTGGGAACAAATGATGGCCTGTTTCCAGGGGTAAGTAAAGTCAACTGCCCAGGTGCCTGATGTCAGTTTGTAGGAGGCCTTTGGCCCTTCAAGGGAAACTAGTCTTCCAGTTTGTGGCAGCTTGCATCTGGAAGAAATCCTGATCCGATGGGGATTGCAGGTCGCCAAGGCCACGTGCCCGGCAGAGGGAGTTGGGCACAAATGATGGCCTGTTTCCAGGGGTAAGTAAAGTCAGCTGCCCAGGTGCCCGATGTCAGTTTGTAGGAGGCCTTTGGCCCTCCAAGGGAAGCAAGTCTTCCAGTTTGTGGCAGCTTGCATCTGGAAGAAATCCTGTTCCGTTCTGGATTGTAGGTGGCCGAGGCCAGGTGCCCGGCAGATGGAGTTGGGCACAAAGGATGGCCTGTTTCCAGGGGTAAGTAAAGTCAGCTGCCCAGGTGCCTGATGTCAGTTTGTAGGAGGCCTTTGGCCCTCCATGGGAAGCCAGGCTTCCAGCTTGTGGCAGCTTGCATCTGGAAGAAATCCTGTTCCGTTTGGGATTGTAGGTGGCCGAGGCCTGCTGCCCGGCAGAGGGAGTTGGGCACAAATGATGGCCTGTTTCCAGGGGTAAGTAAAGTCAGCTGCCCAGGTGCCTGATGTCAGTTTGTAGGAGGCCTTTGGCCCTTCTAGGGAAACTAGCCTTCCAGTTTGTGGCAGCTTTCATCTGGTAGAAATCCTGTTCCATTCGGGATTGTAGGTGGTCGAGGCCAGGTGCCTGGCAGAGGGAGTTGGGCACAAAGGATGGCCTGTTTCCAGGGGTTAGTAAAGTCAGCTGCCCAGGTGCCTGGTGTCAGTTTGTAGGAGGCCTTTGGCCCTCCAAGGGAAGCCAGGCTTCCTGCTTGTGGCAGCTTGCATCTGGAAGAAATCCTGTTCCGTTTGGGATTGTAGGTGGCCGAGGCCTGGTGCCCGGCAGAGGGAGTTGGGCACAAAGGATGGCCTGTTTCCAGGGGTAAGTAAAGTCACCTGCCCAGGTGCCTGATGTCAGTTTGTAGCAGGCCTTTGGCCCGCTAAGGGAAGGTAGTCTTCCAGTTTGTGGCAGCTTGCATCTGGAAGAAATCCTGTTCCGTTCTGGATTGTAGGTGGCCGAGGCCAGGTGCCCGGCAGAGGGAGTTGGGCACAAATGATGGCCTGTTTCCAGGGGTAAGTAAAGTCAACTGCCCAGGTGCCTGATGTCAGTTTGTAGGAGGCCTTTGGCCCTTCAAGGGAAACTAGTCTTCCAGTTTGTGGCGGCTTGCATCTGGAAGAAATCCTGATCCGATCGGGATTGCAGGTAACCAAGGCCATGTGCCCGGCAGAGGGAGTTGGGCACAAATGATGGCCTGTTTCCAGGGGTAAGTAAAGTCAGCTGCCCAGGTGCCTGATGTCAGTTTGTAGGAGGCCTTTGGCCCTCCAAGAGCAGCCAGGCTTCCGGCTTCTGGCAGCTTGCATCTTGAAGAAATCCTGTTCCGTTTGGGATCGTAGGTGGCCGAGGCCTGGTGCCTGGCTAAGGGAGTTGGGAACAAAGGATGGCCTGTTTCCAGGGGTAAGTAAAGTCAGCTGCCCAGGTGCCTGATGTCAGTTTGTAGGAGGCCTTTGGCCCTTCTAGGGAAACTAGTCTTCCAGTTTGTGGCAGCTTGCATCTGGTAGAAATCCTGTTCCATTCGGGATTGTAGGTGGCCGAGGCCAGGTGCCCGGCAGAGGGAGTTGGGCACAAATGATGGACTGTTTCCAGGGGTTAGTAAAGTCAGCTGCCCAGGTGCCTGGTGTCAGTTTGTAGGAGGCCTTTGGCCCTCCAAGGGAAGCCAGGCTTCCAGCTTGTGGCAGCTTGCATCTGGAAGAAATCCTGTTCCGTTTGGGATTGTAGGTGGCCGATGCCTGGTGCCCGGCAGAGGGAGTTGGGCACAAAGGGTGGCCTGTTTCCAGGGGTAAGTAAAGTCACCTGCCCAGGTGCCTGATGTCAGTTTGTAGCAGGCCTTTGGCCCGCTAAGGGAAACTAGTCTTCCAGTTTGTGGCAGCTTGCATCTGGAAGAAATCCTGCTCCGTTCTGGATTGTAGGTGGCCGAGGCCAGGTGCCCGGCAGAGGGAGTTGGGCACATAGGATGGCCTGTTTCCAGGGGTAAGTAAAGTCAGCTGCCCAGGTGCCTGATGTCAGTTGGCAGATGGCAATTGTTCCTCCATGGGAAGCCAGGCTTCCAGCTTGTGGCAGCTTGCATCTGGAAGAAATCCTGTTCCGTTCAGGATTGTAGGTGGCCGAGGCTAGGTGCCCAGGAGTGGGAGTTGGGCACAAATGATGGACTGTTTCCAGGGGTAAGTAAAGTCAGCTGCCCAGGTGCCTGATGTCAGTTTGTAGGAGGCCTTTGGCCCTCCAAGGGAAGCCAGGCTTCCAGCTTGTGGCAGCTTGCATCTGGAAGAAATCCTGATCCGATCGGGATTGCAGGTAGCCAAGGCCACGTGCCCGGCAGAGGGAGTTGGGCACAAATGATGGCCTGTTTCCAGGGGTAAGTAAAGTCAGCTGCCCAGGTGCCTGATGTCAGTTTGTAGGAGGCCTTTGGCCGTCCAAGAGCAGCCAGGCTTCCGGCTTGTGGCAGCTTGCATCTTGAAAAATCCTGTTCCGTTTGGGATCGTAGGTGGCCGAGGCCTGGTGCCTCGCTAAGGGAGTTGGGAACAAAGGATGGCCTGTTTCCAGGGGTAAGTAAAGTCAGCTGCCCAGGTGCCTGATGTCAGTTTGTAGGAGGCCTTTGGCCCTCCAAGGGAAGCAAGTCTTCCAGTTTGTGGCAGCTTGCATCGCGAAGAAATCCTGTTCCGTTCGGGATTGTAGGTGGCCGAGGCCAGGTGCCCGGCAGAGGGAGTTGGGCACAAATGATGGCCTGTTTCCAGGGGTAAGTAAAGTCAGCTGCCCAGGTGCCTGATGTCAGTTTGCAGATGGCAATTGTTCCTCCATGGGAAGCCAGGCTTCCAGCTTGTGGCAGCTTGCATCTGGAAGAAATCCTGTTCCGTTCGGGATTGTAGGTGCCGAGGCTAGGTGCCCGGCAGAGTGAGTTGGGCACAAATGATGGACTGTTTCCAGGGGTAAGTAAAGTCAGCTGCCCAGGTGCCTGATGTCAGTTTGTAGGAGGCCTTTGGCCCTCCATGGGAAGCCAGGCTTCCAGCTTGTGGCAGCTTGCATCTGGAAGAAATCCTGTTCCGTTTGGGATTGTAGGTGGCCGAGGCCTGGTGCCCGGCAGAGGGAGTTGGGCACAAATGATGGCCTGTTTCCAGGGGTAAGTAAAGTCAGCTGCCCAGGTGCCTGATGTCAGTTTGTAGGAGGCCTTTGGCCCTTCAAGGGAAACTAGTCTTCCAGTTTGTGGCAGCTTGCATCTGGAAGAAATCCTGATGCATTCGGGATTGCAGGTGGCCAAGGCCACGTGCCCGGCAGAGGGAGTTGGGCACAAATGATGGCCTGTTTCCAGGGGTAAGTAAAGTCAGCTGCCCAGGTGCCTGATGTCAGTTTGTAGGAGGCCTTTGGCCCTTCAAGGGAAACTAGTCTTCCAGTTTGTGGCAGCTTGCATCTGGAAGAAATCCTGATGCATTCGGGATTGCAGGTGGCCAAGGCCACGTGCCCGGCAGAGGGAGTTGGGCACAAATGATGGCCTGTTTCCAGGGGTAAGTAAAGTCAGCTGCCCAGGTGCCTGATGTCAGTTTGCAGATGGCAATTGTTCCTCCATGGGAAGCCAGGCTTCCAGCTTGTGGCAGCTTGCATCTGGAAGAAATCCTGTTCCGTTAGGGATTGTAGGTGGCCGAGGCTAGGTGCCCGGCAGAGGGAGTTGGGCACAAATGATGGCCTGTTTCCAGGGGTAAGTAAAGTCAGCTTCCCAGGTGCCTGATGTCAGTTTGTAGGAGGCCTTTGGCCCTCCATGGGAAGCCACGCTTCCAGCTTGTGGCAGCTTGCATCTGGAACAAATCCTGTTCCGTTTGGGATTGTAGGTGGCCGAGGCCTGGTGCCCGGCAGAGGGAGTTGGGCACAAATGATGGCCTGTTTCCAGGGGTAAGTAAAGTCAACTGCCCAGGTGCCTGATGACAGTTTGTAGGAGGCCTTTGGCCCTCCATGGGAAGCCAGGCTTCCAGCTTGTGGCAGCTTGCATCTGGAAGAAATCCTGTTCCGTTTGGGATTGTAGGTGGCCGAGGCCTGGTGCCCGGCAGAGGGAGTTGGGCACAAATGATGGCCTGTTTCCAGGGGTAAGTAAAGTCAGCTGCCCAGGTGCCTGATGTCAGTTTGTAGGAGGCCTTTGGCCCTTCTAGGGAAACTAGTCTTCCAGTTTGTGGCAGCTTTCATCTGGTAGAAATCCTGTTCCATTCGGGATTGTAGGTGGCCGAGGCCAGGTGCCTGGCAGAGGGAGTTGGGCACAAAGGATGGCCTGTTTCCAGGGGTTAGTAAAGTCAGCTGCCCAGGTGCCTGGTGTCAGTTTGTAGGAGGCCTTTGGCCCTCCAAGGGAAGCCAGGGTTCCTGCTTGTGGCAGCTTGCATCTGGAAGAAATCCTGTTCCGTTTGGGATTGTAGGTGGCCGAGGCCTGGTGCCCGGCAGAGGGAGTTGGGCACAAAGGATGGCCTGTTTCCAGGGGTAAGTAAAGTCAGCTGCCCAGGTGCCTGATGTCAGTTTGTAGCAGGCCTTTGGCCCGCTAAGGGAAGGTAGTCTTCCAGTTTGTGGCAGCTTGCATCTGGAAGAAATCCTGTTCCGTTCTGGATTGTAGGTGGCCGAGGCCAGGTGCCCGGCAGAGGGAGTTGGGCACAAATGATGGCCTGTTTCCAGGGGTAAGTAAAGTCAGCTTCCCAGGTGCCTGATGTCAGTTTGTAGGAGGCCTTTGGCCCTCCATGGGAAGCCACGCTTCCAGCTTGTGGCAGCTTGCATCTGGAACAAATCCTGTTCCGTTTGGGATTGTAGGTGGCCGAGGCCTGGTGCCCGGCAGAGGGAGTTGGGCACAAATGATGGCCTGTTTCCAGGGGTAAGTAAAGTCAACTGCCCAGGTGCCTGATGTCAGTTTGTAGGAGGCCTTTGGCCCTCCATGGGAAGCCAGGCTTCCAGCTTGTGGCAGCTTGCATCTGGAAGAAATCCTGTTCCGTTTGGGATTGTAGGTGGCCGAGGCCTGGTGCCCGGCAGAGGGAGTTGGGCACAAATGATGGCCTGTTTCCAGGGGTAAGTAAAATCAGCTGCCCAGGTGCCTGATGTCAGTTTGTAGGAGGCCTTTGGCCCTTCTAGGGAAACTAGTCTTCCAGTTTGTGGCAGCTTTCATCTGGTAGAAATCCTGTTCCATTCGGGATTGTAGGTGGCCGAGGCCAGGTGCCTGGCAGAGGGAGTTGGGCACAAATGATGGCCTGTTTCCAGGGGTTAGTAAAGTCAGCTGCCCAGGTGCCTGGTGTCAGTTTGTAGGAGGCCTTTGGCCCTCCAAGGGAAGCCAGGGTTCCTGCTTGTGGCAGCTTGCATCTGGAAGAAATCCTGTTCCGTTTGGGATTGTAGGTGGCCGAGGCCTGGTGCCCGGCAGAGGGAGTTGGGCACAAATGATGGCCTGTTTCCAGGGGTAAGTAAAGTCAGCTGCCCAGGTGCCTGATGTCAGTTTGTAGCAGGCCTTTGGCCCGCTAAGGGAAGGTAGTCTTCCAGTTTGTGGCAGCTTGCATCTGGAAGAAATCCCGTTCCGTTCTGGATTGTAGGTGGCCGAGGCCAGGTGCCCGGCAGAGGGAGTTGGGCAGAAATGATGGCCTGTTTCCAGGGGTAAGTAAAGTCAGCTGCCCAGGTGCCTGATGTCAGTTTGCAGATGGCAATTGTTCCTCCATGGGAAGCCAGGCTTCCAGCTTGTGGCAGCTTGCATCTGGAAGAAATCCTGTTCCGTTTGGGATTTTAGGTGGCCGAGGCTAGGTGCCCGGCAGAGGGAGTTGGGCACAAATGATGGCCTGTTCCAGGTGTAAGTAAAGTCAGCTGCCCAGGTGCCTGATGTCAGTTTGTAGGAGGCTTTTGGCCCTTCAAGGGAAACTAGTCTTCCAGTTTGTGGCAGCTTGCATCTGGAAGAAATCCTGATCCGATCGGGATTGCAGGTAACCAAGGCCACGCGCCCGGCAGAGGGAGTTGGGCACAAATGATGGCCTGTTTCCAGGGGTAAGTAAAGTCAGCTGCCCAGGTGACTGATGTCAGTTTGTAGGAGGCCTTTGGCCCTCCATGGGAAGCCAGGCTTCCGGCTTGTGGCAGCTTGCATGTTGAAGAAATCCTGTTCCGTTTGGGAT
This sequence comes from Chamaea fasciata, assembly GCF_029207755.1. NCBI lineage: Eukaryota > Metazoa > Chordata > Aves > Passeriformes > Sylviidae > Chamaea > Chamaea fasciata. Next base: position 155,987 of record NW_027094195.1, read on the forward strand.
CGTAGGTGGCCGAGGCCTGGTGCCTGGCTAAGGGAGTTGGGAACAAAGGATGGCATGTTTCCAGGGGTAAGTAAAGTCAGCTGCCCAGGTGCCCGATGTCAGTTTGTAGGAGGCCTTTGGCCCTCCAAGCGAAGCAAGTCTTCCAGTTTGTGGCAGCTTGCATCTGGAAGAAATCCTGTTCCATTCGGGATTGTAGGTGGTCGAGGCCAGGTGCCCGGCAGAGGGAGTTGGACACAAATGATGGCCTGTATCCAGGGGTAAGTAAAGTCAGCTGCCCAGGTGCCTGATGTCAGTTTGTAGGAGGCCTTTGGCCCTCCATGGGAAGCCAGGCTTCCAGCTTGTGGCAGCTTGCATCTGGAAGAAATCCTGTTCCGTTTGGGATTGTAGGTGGCCGAAGCCAGGTGCCCGGCAGAGGGAGGTGGGCACAAATGATGGCCTGTTTCCAGGGGTTAGTAAAGTCAGCTGCCCAGGTGCCTGATGTCAGTTTGTAGGAGGCCTTTGGCCCTTCAAGGGAAACTAGTCTTCCAGTTTGTGGCAGCTTGCATCTGGAAGAAATCCTGATCCATTCGGGATTGCAGGTGGCCAAGGCCACGTGCCCGTCAGAGGGAGTTGGGCACAAATGATGGCCTGTTTCTAGGGGTAAGTAAAGTCAGCTGCCCAGGTGCCTGATGTCAGTTTGTAGGAGGCCTTTGGCCCTCCAAGAACAGCCAGGCTTCCGGCTTGTGGCAGCTTGAATCTTGAAGAAATCCTGTTCCGTTTGGGATCGTAGGTGGCCGAGGTCTGGTGCCTGGCTAAGGGAGTTGGGAACAAAGGATGGCCTGTTTCCAGGGGTAAGTAAAGTCAGCTGCCCAGGTGCCTGATGTCAGTTTGTAGGAGGACTTTGGCCCTCCAAGGGAAGCAAGTCTTCCAGTTTGTGGCAGCTTGCATCTGGAAGAAATCCTGTTCCGTTCTGGATTGTAGGTGGCCGAGGCCAGGCGCCCGGCAGAGGGAGTTGGGCACAAATGATGGCCTGTTTCCAGGGGTAAGTAAAGTCAGCTGCCCAGGTGCCTGATGTCAGTTGGCAGATGGCAATTGTTCCTCCATGGGAAGCCAGGCTTCCAGCTTGTGGCAGCTTGCATCTGGAAGAAATCCTGTTCCGTTCGGGATTGTAGGTGGCCGAGGCTAGGTGCCCGGCAGAGGGAGTTGGGCACAAATGATGGACTGTTTCCAGCGGTAAGTAAAGTCAGCTGCCCAGGTGCCTGATGTCAGTTTGTAGGAGGCCTTTGGCCCTCCAAGGGAAGCCAGGCTTCCAGCTTGTGGCAGCTTGCATCTGGAAGAAATCCTGTTCCGTTTGGGATTGTAGGTGGCCGAGGCCTGGTGCCCGGCAGAGGGAGTTGGGAACAAATGATGGCCTGTTTCCAGGGGTAAGTAAAGTCAACTGCCCAGGTGCCTGATGTCAGTTTGTAGGAGGCCTTTGGCCCTTCAAGGGAAACTAGTCTTCCAGTTTGTGGCAGCTTGCATCTGGAAGAAATCCTGATCCGATGGGGATTGCAGGTAGCCAAGGCCACGTGCCCGGCAGAGGGAGTTGGGCACAAATGATGGCCTGTTTCCAGGGGTAAGTAATGTCAGCTGCCCAGGTGCCCGATGTCAGTTTGTAGGAGGCCTTTGGCCCTCCAAGGGAAGCAAGTCTTCCAGTTTGTGGCAGCTTGCATCTGGAAGAAATCCTGTTCCGTTCTGGATTGTAGGTGGCCGAGGCCAGGTGCCCGGCAGATGGAGTTGGGCACAAATGATGGCCTGTTTCCAGGGGTAAGTAAAGTCACCTGCCCAGGTGCCTGATGTCAGTTTGTAGCAGGCCTTTGGCCCGCTAAGGGAAGGTAGTCTTCCAGTTTGTGGCAGCTTGCATCGCGAAGAAATCCTGTTCCGTTCGGGATTGTAGGTGGCCAAGGCCAGGTGCCCGGCAGAGGGAGTTGGGCACAAATGATGGCCTGTTTCCAGGGGTAAGTAAAGTCAGCTGCCCAGGTGCCTGATGTCAGTTTGCAGATGGCAATTGTTCCTCCATGGGAAGCCAGGCTTCCAGCTTGTGGCAGCTTGCATCTGGAAGAAATCCTGTTCCGTTCGGGATTGTAGGTGCCGAGGCTAGGTGCCCGGCAGAGTGAGTTGGGCACAAATGATGGACTGTTTCCAGGGGTAAGTAAAGTCAGCTGCCCAGGTGCCTGATGTCAGTTTGTAGGAGGCCTTTGGCCCTCCATGGGAAGCCAGGCTTCCAGCTTGTGGCAGCTTGCATCTGGAAGAAATCCTGTTCCGTTCGGGATTGTAGGTGGCCGATGCCTGGTGCCCGGCAGAGGGAGTTGGGCACAAAGGGTGGCCTGTTTCCAGGGGTAAGTAAAGTCACCTGCCCAGGTGCCTGATTTCAGTTTGTAGCAGGCCTTTGGCCCGCTAAGGGAAACTAGTCTTCCAGTTTGTGGCAGCTTGCATCTGGAAGAAATCCTGCTCCGTTCTGGATTGTAGGTGGCCGAGGCCAGGTGCCCGGCAGAGGGAGTTGGGCACATAGGATGGCCTGTTTCCAGGGGTAAGTAAAGTCAGCTGCCCAGGTGCCTGATGTCAGTTGGCAGATGGCAATTGTTCCTCCATGGGAAGCCAGGCTTCCAGCTTGTGGCAGCTTGCATCTGGAAGAAATCCTGTTCCGTTCAGGATTGTAGGTGGCCGAGGCTAGGTGCCCGGCAGTGGGAGTTGGGCACAAATGATGGACTGTTTCCAGGGGTAAGTAAAGTCAGCTGCCCAGGTGCCTGATGTCAGTTTGTAGGAGGCCTTTGGCCCTCCAAGGGAAGCCAGGCTTCCAGCATGTGGCTGCTTGCATCTGGAAGAAATCCTGTTCCGTTTGGGATTGTAGTTGGCCGAGGCCAGGTGCCCGGCAGAGGGAGTTGGTCACAAATGATGGCCTGTTTCCAGAGGTAAGTAAAGTCAACTGCCCAGGTGCCTGATGTCAGTTTGTAGGAGGCCTTTGGCCCTTCAAGGGAAACTAGTCTTCCAGTTTGTGGCAGCTTGCATCTGGAAGAAATCCTGATCCGATGGGGATTGCAGGTAGCCAAGGCCACGTGCCCGGCAGAGGGAGTTGGGCACAAATGATGGCCTGTTTCCAGGGGTAAGTAAAGTCAGCTGCCCAGGTGCCTGATGTCAGTTTGTAGGAGGCCTTTGGCCGTCCAAGAGCAGCCAGGCTTCCGGCTTGTGGCAGCTTGCATCTTGAAAAATCCTGTTCCGTTTGGGATCGTAGGTGGCCGAGGCCTGGTGCCTCGCTAAGGGAGTTGGGAACAAAGGATGGCCTGTTTCCAGGGGTAAGTAAAGTCAGCTGCCCAGGTGCCTGATGTCAGTTTGTAGGAGGCCTTTGGCCCTCCAAGGGAAGCAAGTCTTCCAGTTTGTGGCAGCTTGCATCGCGAAGAAATCCTGTTCCGTTCGGGATTGTAGGTGGCCAAGGCCAGGTGCCCGGCAGAGGGAGTTGGGCACAAATGATGGCCTGTTTCCAGGGGTAAGTAAAGTCAGCTGCCCAGGTGCCTGATGTCAGTTTGCAGATGGCAATTGTTCCTCCATGGGAAGCCAGGCTTCCAGCTTGTGGCAGCTTGCATCTGGAAGAAATCCTGTTCCGTTCGGGATTGTAGGTGCCGAGGCTAGGTGCCCGGCAGAGTGAGTTGGGCACAAATGATGGACTGTTTCCAGGGGTAAGTAAAGTCAGCTGCCCAGGTGCCTGATGTCAGTTTGTAGGAGGCCTTTGGCCCTCCATGGGAAGCCAGGCTTCCAGCTTGTGGCAGCTTGCATCTGGAAGAAATCCTGTTCCGTTTGGGATTGTAGGTGGCCGAGGCCTGGTGCCCGGCAGAGGGAGTTGGGCACAAATGATGGCCTGTTTCCAGGGGTAAGTAAAGTCAGCTGCCCAGGTGCCTGATGTCAGTTTGTAGGAGGCCTTTGGCCCTTCAAGGGAAACTAGTCTTCCAGTTTGTGGCAGCTTGCATCTGGAAGAAATCCTGATGCATTCGGGATTGTAGGTGGCCGAGGCCAGGTGCCCGGCAGAGGGAGTTGGGCACAAATGATGGCCTGTTTCCAGGGGTAAGTAAAGTCAGCTGCCCAGGTGCCTGATGTCAGTTTGCAGATGGCAATTGTTCCTCCATGGGAAGCCAGGCTTCCAGCTTGTGGCAGCTTGCATCTGGAAGAAATCCTGTTCCGTTCGGGATTGTAGGTGGCCGAGGCTAGGTGCCCGGCAGAGGGAGTTGGGCACAAATGATGGCCTGTTTCCAGGGGTAAGTAAAGTCAGCTTCCCAGGTGCCTGATGTCAGTTTGTAGGAGGCGTTTGGCCCTCCATGGGAAGCCACGCTTCCAGCTTGTGGCAGCTTGCATCTGGAACAAATCCTGTTCCGTTTGGGATTGTAGGTGGCCGAGGCCTGGTGCCCGGCAGAGGGAGTTGGGCACAAATGATGGCCTGTTCCAGGTGTAAGTAAAGTCAGCTGCCCAGGTGCCTGATGTCAGTTTGTAGGAGGCTTTTGGCCCTTCAAGGGAAACTAGTCTTCCAGTTTGTGGCAGCTTGCATCTGGAAGAAATCCTGATCCGATCGGGATTGCAGGTAACCAAGGCCACGCGCCCGGCAGAGGGAGTTGGGCACAAATGATGGCCTGTTTCCAGGGGTAAGTAAAGTCAGCTTCCCAGGTGACTGATGTCAGTTTGTAGGAGGCCTTTGGCCCTCCATGGGAAGCCAGGCTTCCGGCTTGTGGCAGCTTGCATGTTGAAGAAATCCTGTTCCGTTTGGGATCGTAGGTGGCCGAGGCCTGGTGCCTGGCTAAGGGAGTTGGGAACAAAGGATGGCATGTTTCCAGGGGTAAGTAAAGTCAGCTGCCCAGGTGCCTGATGTCAGTTTGTAGGAGGCCTTTGGCCCTCCAAGGGAAGCAAGTCTTCCAGTTTGTGGCAGCTTGCATCTGGAAGAAATCCTGTTCCGTTCGGGATTGTAGGTGGTCGAGGCCAGGTGCCCGGCAGAGGGAGTTGGGCACAAATGATGGCCTGTTTCCAGGGGTAAGTAAAGTCAGCTGCCCAGGTGCCTGATGTCAGTTTGTAGGAGGCCTTTGGCCCTCCATGGGAAGCCAGGCTTCCAGCTTGTGGCAGCTTGCATCTGGAAGAAATCCTGTTCCGTTTGGGATTGTAGGTGGCCGAAGCCAGGTGCCCGGCAGAGGGAGGTGGGCACAAATGATGGCCTGTTTCCAGGGGTTAGTAAAGTCAGCTGCCCAGGTGCCTGATGTCAGTTTGTAGGAGGCCTTTGGCCCTTCTAGGGAAACTAGTCTTCCAGTTTGTGGCAGCTTGCATCTGGAAGAAATCCTGATCCATTCGGGATTGCAGGTGGCCAAGGCCACGTGTCCGTCAGAGGGAGTTGGGCACAAATGATGGCCTGTTTCTAGGGGTAAGTAAAGTCAGCTGCCCAGGTGCCTGATGTCAGTTTGTAGGAGGCCTTTGGCCCTCCAAGAACAGCCAGGCTTCCGGCTTGTGGCAGCTTGAATCTTGAAGAAATCCTGTTCCGTTTGGGATCGTAGGTGGCCGAGGTCTGGTGCCTGGCTAAGGGAGTTGGGAACAAAGGATGGCCTGTTTCCAGGGGTAAGTAAAGTCAGCTGCCCAGGTGCCTGATGTCAGTTTGTAGGAGGACTTTGGCCCTCCAAGGGAAGCAAGTCTTCCAGTTTGTGGCAGCTTGCATCTGGAAGAAATCCTGTTCCGTTCTGGATTGTAGGTGGCCGAGGCCAGGCGCCCGGCAGAGGGAGTTGGGCACAAATGATGGCCTGTTTCCAGGGGTAAGTAAAGTCAGCTGCCCAGGTGCCTGATGTCAGTTGGCAGATGGCAATTGTTCCTCCATGGGAAGCCAGGCTTCCAGCTTGTGGCAGCTTGCATCTGGAAGAAATCCTGTTCCGTTCGGGATTGTAGGTGGCCGAGGCTAGGTGCCCGGCAGAGGGAGTTGGGCACAAATGATGGACTGTTTCCAGCGGTAAGTAAAGTCAGCTGCCCAGGTGCCTGATGTCAGTTTGTAGGAGGCCTTTGGCCCTCCAAGGGAAGCCAGGCTTCCAGCTTGTGGCAGCTTGCATCTGGAAGAAATCCTGTTCCGTTTGGGATTGTAGGTGGCCGAGGCCTGGTGCCCGGCAGAGGGAGTTGGGAACAAATGATGGCCTGTTTCCAGGGGTAAGTAAAGTCAACTGCCCAGGTGCCTGATGTCAGTTTGTAGGAGGCCTTTGGCCCTTCAAGGGAAACTAGTCTTCCAGTTTGTGGCAGCTTGCATCTGGAAGAAATCCTGATCCGATGGGGATTGCAGGTAGCCAAGGCCACGTGCCCGGCAGAGGGAGTTGGGCACAAATGATGGCCTGTTTCCAGGGGTAAGTAATGTCAGCTGCCCAGGTGCCCGATGTCAGTTTGTAGGAGGCCTTTGGCCCTCCAAGGGAAGCAAGTCTTCCAGTTTGTGGCAGCTTGCATCTGGAAGAAATCCTGTTCCGTTCTGGATTGTAGGTGGCCGAGGCCAGGTGCCCGGCAGATGGAGTTGGGCACAAATGATGGCCTGTTTCCAGGGGTAAGTAAAGTCACCTGCCCAGGTGCCTGATGTCAGTTTGTAGCAGGCCTTTGGCCCGCTAAGGGAAGGTAGTCTTCCAGTTTGTGGCAGCTTGCATCGCGAAGAAATCCTGTTCCGTTCGGGATTGTAGGTGGCCAAGGCCAGGTGCCCGGCAGAGGGAGTTGGGCACAAATGATGGCCTGTTTCCAGGGGTAAGTAAAGTCAGCTGCCCAGGTGCCTGATGTCAGTTTGCAGATGGCAATTGTTCCTCCATGGGAAGCCAGGCTTCCAGCTTGTGGCAGCTTGCATCTGGAAGAAATCCTGTTCCGTTCGGGATTGTAGGTGCCGAGGCTAGGTGCCCGGCAGAGTGAGTTGGGCACAAATGATGGACTGTTTCCAGGGGTAAGTAAAGTCAGCTGCCCAGGTGCCTGATGTCAGTTTGTAGGAGGCCTTTGGCCCTCCATGGGAAGCCAGGCTTCCAGCTTGTGGCAGCTTGCATCTGGAAGAAATCCTGTTCCGTTCGGGATTGTAGGTGGCCGAGGACTGGTGCCCGGCAGAGGGAGTTGGGCACAAAGGGTGGCCTGTTTCCAGGGGTAAGTAAAGTCACCTGCCCAGGTGCCTGATTTCAGTTTGTAGCAGGCCTTTGGCCCGCTAAGGGAAACTAGTCTTCCAGTTTGTGGCAGCTTGCATCTGGAAGAAATCCTGCTCCGTTCTGGATTGTAGGTGGCCGAGGCCAGGTGCCCGGCAGAGGGAGTTGGGCACATAGGATGGCCTGTTTCCAGGGGAGTAAGTAAAGTCAGCTGCCCAGGTGCCTGATGTCAGTTGGCAGATGGCAATTGTTCCTCCATGGGAAGCCAGGCTTCCAGCTTGTGGCAGCTTGCATCTGGAAGAAATCCTGTTCCGTTCAGGATTGTAGGTGGCCGAGGCTAGGTGCCCGGCAGTGGGAGTTGGGGCACAAATGATGGACTGTTTCAGGGGTAAGTAAAGTCAGCTGCCCAGGTGCCTGATGTCAGTTTGTAGGAGGCCTTTGGCCCTCCAAGGGAAGCCAGGCTTCCAGCATGTGGCTGCTTGCATCTGGAAGAAATCCTGTTCCGTTTGGGATTGTAGTTGGCCGAGGCCAGGTGCCCGGCAGAGGGAGTTGGTCACAAATGATGGCCTGTTTCCAGAGGTAAGTAAAGTCAACTGCCCAGGTGCCTGATGTCAGTTTGTAGGAGGCCTTTGGCCCTTCAAGGGAAACTAGTCTTCCAGTTTGTGGCAGCTTGCATCTGGAAGAAATCCTGATCCGATGGGGATTGCAGGTAGCCAAGGCCACGTGCCCGGCAGAGGGAGTTGGGCACAAATGATGGCCTGTTTCCAGGGGTAAGTAAAGTCAGCTGCCCAGGTGCCTGATGTCAGTTTGTAGGAGGCCTTTGGCCGTCCAAGAGCAGCCAGGCTTCCGGCTTGTGGCAGCTTGCATCTTGAAAAATCCTGTTCCGTTTGGGATCGTAGGTGGCCGAGGCCTGGTGCCTCGCTAAGGGAGTTGGGAACAAAGGATGGCCTGTTTCCAGGGGTAAGTAAAGTCAGCTGCCCAGGTGCCTGATGTCAGTTTGTAGGAGGCCTTTGGCCCTCCAAGGGAAGCAAGTCTTCCAGTTTGTGGCAGCTTGCATCGCGAAGAAATCCTGTTCCGTTCGGGATTGTAGGTGGCCAAGGCCAGGTGCCCGGCAGAGGGAGTTGGGCACAAATGATGGCCTGTTTCCAGGGGTAAGTAAAGTCAGCTGCCCAGGTGCCTGATGTCAGTTTGCAGATGGCAATTGTTCCTCCATGGGAAGCCAGGCTTCCAGCTTGTGGCAGCTTGCATCTGGAAGAAATCCTGTTCCGTTCGGGATTGTAGGTGCCGAGGCTAGGTGCCCGGCAGAGTGAGTTGGGCACAAATGATGGACTGTTTCCAGGGGTAAGTAAAGTCAGCTGCCCAGGTGCCTGATGTCAGTTTGTAGGAGGCCTTTGGCCCTCCATGGGAAGCCAGGCTTCCAGCTTGTGGCAGCTTGCATCTGGAAGAAATCCTGTTCCGTTTGGGATTGTAGGTGGCCGAGGCCTGGTGCCCGGCAGAGGGAGTTGGGCACAAATGATGGCCTGTTTCCAGGGGTAAGTAAAGTCAGCTGCCCAGGTGCCTGATGTCAGTTTGTAGGAGGCCTTTGGCCCTTCAAGGGAAACTAGTCTTCCAGTTTGTGGCAGCTTGCATCTGGAAGAAATCCTGATGCATTCGGGATTGTAGGTGGCCGAGGCCAGGTGCCCGGCAGAGGGAGTTGGGCACAAATGATGGCCTGTTTCCAGGGGTAAGTAAAGTCAGCTGCCCAGGTGCCTGATGTCAGTTTGCAGATGGCAATTGTTCCTCCATGGGAAGCCAGGCTTCCAGCTTGTGGCAGCTTGCATCTGGAAGAAATCCTGTTCCGTTCGGGATTGTAGGTGGCCGAGGCTAGGTGCCCGGCAGAGGGAGTTGGGCACAAATGATGGCCTGTTTCCAGGGGTAAGTAAAGTCAGCTTCCCAGGTGCCTGATGTCAGTTTGTAGGAGGCGTTTGGCCCTCCATGGGAAGCCACGCTTCCAGCTTGTGGCAGCTTGCATCTGGAACAAATCCTGTTCCGTTTGGGATTGTAGGTGGCCGAGGCCTGGTGCCCGGCAGAGGGAGTTGGGCACAAATGATGGCCTGTTCCAGGTGTAAGTAAAGTCAGCTGCCCAGGTGCCTGATGTCAGTTTGTAGGAGGCTTTTGGCCCTTCAAGGGAAACTAGTCTTCCAGTTTGTGGCAGCTTGCATCTGGAAGAAATCCTGATCCGATCGGGATTGCAGGTAACCAAGGCCACGCGCCCGGCAGAGGGAGTTGGGCACAAATGATGGCCTGTTTCCAGGGGTAAGTAAAGTCAGCTTCCCAGGTGACTGATGTCAGTTTGTAGGAGGCCTTTGGCCCTCCATGGGAAGCCAGGCTTCCGGCTTGTGGCAGCTTGCATGTTGAAGAAATCCTGTTCCGTTTGGGATCGTAGGTGGCCGAGGCCTGGTGCCTGGCTAAGGGAGTTGGGAACAAAGGATGGCATGTTTCCAGGGGTAAGTAAAGTCAGCTGCCCAGGTGCCTGATGTCAGTTTGTAGGAGGCCTTTGGCCCTCCAAGGGAAGCAAGTCTTCCAGTTTGTGGCAGCTTGCATCTGGAAGAAATCCTGTTCCATTCGGGATTGTAGGTGGCCGAGGCCAGGTGCCTGGCAGAGGGAGTTGGGCACAAATGATGGCCTGTTCCAGGTGTAAGTAAAGTCAGCTGCCCAGGTGCCTGATGTCAGTTTGTAGGAGGCTTTTGGCCCTTCAAGGGAAACTAGTCTTCCAGTTTGTGGCAGCTTGCATCTGGAAGAAATCCTGATCCGATCGGGATTGCAGGTAACCAAGGCCACGCGCCCGGCAGAGGGAGTTGGGCACAAATGATGGCCTGTTTCCAGGGGTAAGTAAAGTCAGCTGCCCAGGTGCCTGATGTCAGTTTGTAGGAGGCCTTTGGCCCTCCATGGGAAGCCAGGCTTCCGGCTTGTGGCAGCTTGCATCTTGAAGAAATCCTGTTCCGTTTGGGATCGTAGGTGGCCGAGGCCTGGTGCCTGGCTAAGGGAGTTGGGAACAAAGGATGGCATGTTTCCAGGGGTAAGTAAAGTCAGCTGCCCAGGTGCCTGATGTCAGTTTGTAGGAGGCCTTTGGCCCTCCAAGGGAAGCAAGTCTTCCAGTTTGTGGCAGCTTGCATCTGGAAGAAATCCTGTTCCATTCGGGATTGTAGTTGGCCGAGGCCAGGTGCCTGGCAGAGGGAGTTGGGCACAAATGATGGCCTGTTTCCAGGGGTTAGTAAAGTCAGCTGCCCAGGTGCCTGGTGTCAGTTTGTAGGAGGCCTTTGGCCCTCCAAGGGAAGCCAGGCTTCCTGCTTGTGGCAGCTTGCATCTGGAAGAAATCCTGTTCCGTTTGGGATTGTAGGTGGCCGAGGCCTGGTGCCCGGCAGAGGGAGTTGGGCACAAATGATGGCCTGTTTCCAGGGGTAAGTAAAGTCAGCTGCCCAGGTGCCTGATGTCAGTTTGTAGCAGGCCTTTGGCCCGCTAAGGGAAGCTAGTCTTCCAGTTTGTGGCAGCTTGCATCTGGAAGAAATCCTGTTCGGTTCGGGATTGTAGGTGGCCGAGGCCAGGTGCCCGGCAGAGGGAGTTGGGCAGAAATGATGGCCTGTTTCCAGGGGTAAGTAAAGTCAGATGCCCAGGTGCCTCATGTCAGTTTGCATATGGCAATTGTTCCTCCATGGGAAGCCAGGCTTCCAGCTTGTGGCAGCTTGCATCTGGAAGAAATCCTGTTCCGTTCGGCATTGTAGGTGTCCGAGGCTAGGTGCCCGGCAGAGGGAGTTGGGCACAAATGATGGCCTGTTCCAGGTGTAAGTAAAGTCAGCTGCCCAGGTGCCTGATGTCAGTTTGTAGGAGGCTTTTGGCCCTTCAAGGGAAACTAGTCTTCCAGTTTGTGGCAGCTTGCATCTGGAAGAAATCCTGATCCGATCGGGATTGCAGGTAACCAAGGCCACGCGCCCGGCAGAGGGAGTTGGGCACAAATGATGGCCTGTTTCCAGGGGTAAGTAAAGTCAGCTGACCAGGTGCCTGATGTCAGTTTGTAGGAGGCCTTTGGCCCTCCATGGGAAGCCAGGCTTCCGGCTTGTGGCAGCTTGCATCTTGAAGAAATCCTGTTCCGTTTGGGATCGTAGGTGGCCGAGGCCTGGTGCCTGGCTAAGGGAGTTGGGAACAAAGGATGGCCTGTTTCCAGGGGTAAGTAAAGTCAGCTGCCCAGGTGCCTGATGTCAGTTTGTAGGAGGCCTTTGGCCCTCCAAGGGAAGCAAGTCTTCCAGTTTGTGGCAGCTTGCATCTGGATGAAATCCTGTTCCGTTCTGGATTGTAGGTGGCCGAGGCCAGGTGCCCGGCAGAGGGAGTTGGGCACAAAGGATGGCCTGTTTCCAGGGGTAAGTAAAGTCAGCTGCCCAGGTGCCTGATGTCAGTTTGTAGGAGGCCTTTGGCCCTCCATGGGAAGCTAGTCTTCCAGTTTGTGGCAGCTTGCATCTGGAAGAAATCCTGTTCCGTTCAATATTGTAGGTGGCTGAGGCCAGGTGCCTGGCAGAGGGAGTTGGGCACAAAGGATGGCCTGTTTCCAGGGGTAAGTAAAGTCAGCTGCCCAGGTGCCTGATGTCAGTTTGCAGAAGGCAATTGTTCCTCCATGGGAAGCCAGGCTTCCAGCTTGTGGCAGCTGGCATCTGGAAGAAATCCTGTTCCGTTCGGGATTGTAGGTGGCCGAGGCTAGGTGCCTGGCAGAGGGAGTTGGGCACAAATGATGGCCTGTTTTTAGGGGTAAGTAAAGTCAGCTGCCCAGGTGCCTGATGTCAGTTTGTAGGAGGCCTTTGGCCCTCCAAGGGAAGCCAGGCTTCCAGCTTGTGGCAGCTTGCATCTGGAAGAAATCCTGTTCCGTTCGGGATTGTAGGTGGCCGAGGCCTGGTGCCCGATAGAGGGAGTTGGGCACAAATGATGGCCTGTTTCCCGGGGTAAGTAAAGTCAGCTGCCCAGGTGCCTGATGTCAGTTTGCAGATGGCAATTGTTCCTCCATGGGAAGCCAGGCTTCCAGCTTGTGGCAGCTTGCATCTGGAAGAAATCCTGTTCCGTTCGGGATTGTAGGTGGCCGAGGCCTGGTGCCCGGCAGAGGGACTTGGGCACAAATGATGGCCTGTTTCCAGGGGTAAGTAAAGTCAGCTGCCCAGGTGCCTGATGTCAGTTTTTTGCAGGCCTTTGGCCCTTCAAGGGAAACTAGTCTTCCAGTTTGTGGCAGCTTGCATCTGGAAGAAATCCTGTTCCGTTTGGGATTGTAGGTGGCCGAGGCCTGGTGCCCGGCAGAGGGAGTTGGGCACAAATGATGGCCTGTTTCCAGGGGTAAGTAAAGTCAGCTGCCCAGGTGCCTGATGTCAGTTTGTAGGAGGCCTTTGGCCCGCTAAGGGAAGGTAGTCTTCCAGTTCAAGAGAGCTTGCATCTGGAAGAAATCCTGTTCCGTTCGGGATTGTAGGTGGCCGAGGCCAGGTGCCCGGCAGAGGGAGTTGGGTAGAAAGGATGGCCTGTTTTCAGGGGTAAGTAAAGTCAGCTGCCCAGGTGCCTGATGTCAGTTTGTAGGAGGCCTTTGGCCCTCCATGGGAAGCTAGTCTTCCAGTTTGTGGCAGCTTGCATCTGGAAGAAATCCTTTTTCGTTTGCGATTGTAGGTGGTTGAGGCCAGGTGCCTGGCAGAGGGAGTTGGGCAAAAAGGATGGCCTGTTTCCAGGGGTAAGTAAAGTCAGCTGCCGAGGTGCCTGATGTCAGTTTGCAGATGGCAATTGTTCCTCCATGGGAAGCCAGGCTTCCAGCTTGTGGCAGCTTGCATCTGGAAGAAATCCTGTTCCGTTCGGGATTGTAGATGGCCAAGGCAAGGTGCCTGGCAGAGGGAGTTGGGCACAAATGATGGCCTGTTTCCAGGCGTAAGTAAAGTCAGCTGCCCAGGTGCCTGATGTTAGTTTGTAGGAGGCCTTTGGCCCTCCAAGGGAAGCCAGGCTTCCAGCTTGTGGCAGCTTGCATCTGGAAGAAATCCTGTTCCGTTTGGGATTGTAGGTGGCCGAGGCCTGGTGCCCGGCAGAGGGAGTTGGGCACAAATGATGACCTGTTTCCAGGGGTAAGTAAAGTCAGCTGCCCAGGTGCCTGATGTCAGTTTGTAGGAGGCCTTTGGCCCTTCAAGGGAAACTAGTCTTCCAGTTTGTGGCAGCTTGCATCTGGAAGAAATCCTGATCCGATCGGGATTGCAGGTGGCCAAGGCCACGTGCCCGGCAGAGGGAGTTGGGCACAAATGATGGCCTGTTTCCAGGGGTAAGTAAAGTCAGCTGCCCAGGTGCCTGATGTCAGTTTGTAGGAGGCCTTTGGCCCTTCAAGGGAAACTAGTCTTCCAGTTTGTGGCAGCTTGCATCTGGAAGAAATCCTGATCCGATCGGGATTGCAGGTGGCCAAGGCCACGTGCCCAGCAGAGGGAGTTGGGCACAAATGATGGCCTGTTTCCAGGGGTAAGTAAAGTCAGCTGCCCAGGTGCCTGATGTCAGTTTGTAGGAGGCCTTTGGCCCTCCATGGGAAGCCATTCTTCCTGCTTGTGGCTGCTTGCATCTCAAGAAATCCTGTTCCGTTCGGGATTGTAGGTGGCCGAGGCCTGCTGCCCGGCAGAGGGAGTTGGGCACAAAGGATGGCCTGTTTCCAGGGGTAAGTAAAGTCAGCTGCCCAGGTGCTTGATGTCAGTTTGAAGGAGGCCTTTGGCCCTCCAAGGGAAGCAAGTCTTCCAGTTTGTGGCAGCTTGCATCTGGAAGAAATCCTGTTCCGTTCTGGATTGTAGGTGGCAGAGGCCAGGTGCCCGGCAGAGGGAGTTGGGCACAAAGGATGGCCTGTTTCCAGGGGTAAGTAAAGTCAGCTGCCCAGGTGCCTGATGTCAGTTTGTAGGAGGCCTTTGGCCCTTCTAGGGAAACTAGTCTTCCAGTTTGTGGAACCTTGCATCTGGAAGAAATCCTGTTCCGTTCGGGATTGTAGGTGGCCGAGGCCAGGTGCCCGGCAGAGGGAGTTGGGCACAAATGATGGCCTGCTTCCAGGGGTTAGTAAAGTCAGCTGCCCAGGTGCCTGGTGTCAGTTTGTAGGAGGCCTTTGGCCCTCCAAGGGAAGCCAGGCTTCCTGCTTGTGGCAGCTTGCATCTGGAAGAAATCCTGTTCCGTTTGGGATTGTAGGTGGCCGTGGCCAGGTGCCCGGCTGAGGGAGTTGGGCACAAAGGATGGCCTGTTTCCAGGGGTAAGTAAAGTCACCTGCCCAGGTGCCTGATGTCAGTTTGTAGGAGGCCTTTGGCCCTCCATGGGAAGGTAGTCTTCCAGTTTGTGGCAGCTTGCATCTGGAAGAAATCCTGTTTCGTTTGCGATTGTAGGTGGCCGAGGCCAGGTGCCCGGCAGAGGGAGTTGGGCACAAAGGATGGCCTGTTTCCAGGGGTAAGTAAAGTCAGCTGCCCAGGTGCCTGATGTCAGTTTGTAGGAGGCCTTTGGCCCTCCATGGGAAGCTAGTCTTCCAGTTTGTGGCAGCTTGCATCTGGAAGAAATCCTGTTCCGTTCAATATTGTAGGTGGCTGAGGCCAGGTGCCTGGCAGAGGGAGTTGGGCACAAAGGATGGCCTGTTTCCAGGGGTAAGTAAAGTCAGCTGCCCAGGTGCCTGATGTCAGTTTGCAGAAGGCAATTGTTCCTCCATGGGAAGCCAGGCTTCCAGCTTGTGGCAGCTGGCATCTGGAAGAAATCCTGTTCCGTTCGGGATTGTAGGTGGCCGAGGCTAGGTGCCTGGCAGAGGGAGTTGGGCACAAATGATGGCCTGTTTTTAGGGGTAAGTAAAGTCAGCTGCCCAGGTGCCTGATGTCAGTTTGTAGGAGGCCTTTGGCCCTCCAAGGGAAGCCAGGCTTCCAGCTTGTGGCAGCTTGCATCTGGAAGAAATCCTGTTCCGTTCGGGATTGTAGGTGGCCGAGGCCTGGTGCCCGATAGAGGGAGTTGGGCACAAATGATGGCCTGTTTCCAGGGGTAAGTAAAGTCAGCTGCCCAGGTGCCTGATGTCAGTTTGCAGATGGCAATTGTTCCTCCATGGGAAGCCAGGCTTCCAGCTTGTGGCAGCTTGCATCTGGAAGAAATCCTGTTCCGTTCGGGATTGTAGGTGGCCGAGGCCTGGTGCCCGGCAGAGGGACTTGGGCACAAATGATGGCCTGTTTCCAGGGGTAAGTAAAGTCAGCTGCCCAGGTGCCTGATGTCAGTTTTTTGCAGGCCTTTGGCCCTTCAAGGGAAACTAGTCTTCCAGTTTGTGGCAGCTTGCATCTGGAAGAAATCCTGTTCCGTTTGGGATTGTAGGTGGCCGAGGCCTGGTGCCCGGCAGAGGGAGTTGGGCACAAATGATGGCCTGTTTCCAGGGGTAAGTAAAGTCAGCTGCCCAGGTGCCTGATGTCAGTTTGTAGGAGGCCTTTGGCCCGCTAAGGGAAGGTAGTCTTCCAGTTCAAGAGAGCTTGCATCTGGAAGAAATCCTGTTCCGTTCGGGATTGTAGGTGGCCGAGGCCAGGTGCCCGGCAGAGGGAGTTGGGTAGAAAGGATGGCCTGTTTTCAGGGGTAAGTAAAGTCAGCTGCCCAGGTGCCTGATGTCAGTTTGTAGGAGGCCTTTGGCCCTCCATGGGAAGCTAGTCTTCCAGTTTGTGGCAGCTTGCATCTGGAAGAAATCCTTTTTCGTTTGCGATTGTAGGTGGTTGAGGCCAGGTGCCTGGCAGAGGGAGTTGGGCAAAAAGGATGGCCTGTTTCCAGGGGTAAGTAAAGTCAGCTGCCCAGGTGCCTGATGTCAGTTTGCAGATGGCAATTGTTCCTCCATGGGAAGCCAGGCTTCCAGCTTGTGGCAGCTTGCATCTGGAAGAAATCCTGTTCCGTTCGGGATTGTAGATGGCCAAGGCAAGGTGCCTGCGAGAGGGAGTTGGGCACAAATGATGGCCTGTTTCCAGGCGTAAGTAAAGTCAGCTGCCCAGGTGCCTGATGTCAGTTTGTAGGAGGCCTTTGGCCCTCCAAGGGAAGCCAGGCTTCCAGCTTGTGGCAGCTTGCATCTGGAAGAAATCCTGTTCCGTTTGGGATTGTAGGTGGCCGAGGCCTGGTGCCCGGCAGAGGGAGTTGGGCACAAATGATGACCTGTTTCCAGGGGTAAGTAAAGTCAGCTGCCCAGGTGCCTGATGTCAGTTTGCAGATGGCAATTGTTCCTCCATGGGAAGCCAGGCTTCCAGCTTGTGGCAGCTTGCATCTGGAAGAAATCCTGTTCCGTTCGGGATTGTAGGTGGCCGAGGCCTGGTGCCCGGCAGAGGGACTTGGGCACAAATGATGGCCTGTTTCCAGGGGTAAGTAAAGTCAGCTGCCCAGGTGCCTGATGTCAGTTTTTTGCAGGCCTTTGGCCCTTCAAGGGAAACTAGTCTTCCAGTTTGTGGCAGCTTGCATCTGGAAGAAATCCTGTTCCGTTTGGGATTGTAGGTGGCCGAGGCCTGGTGCCCGGCAGAGGGAGTTGGGCACAAATGATGGCCTGTTTCCAGGGGTAAGTAAAGTCAGCTGCCCAGGTGCCTGATGTCAGTTTGTAGGAGGCCTTTGGCCCGCTAAGGGAAGGTAGTCTTCCAGTTCAAGAGAGCTTGCATCTGGAAGAAATCCTGTTCCGTTCGGGATTGTAGGTGGCCGAGGCCAGGTGCCCGGCAGAGGGAGTTGGGTAGAAAGGATGGCCTGTTTTCAGGGGTAAGTAAAGTCAGCTGCCCAGGTGCCTGATGTCAGTTTGTAGGAGGCCTTTGGCCCTCCATGGGAAGCTAGTCTTCCAGTTTGTGGCAGCTTGCATCTGGAAGAAATCCTTTTTCGTTTGCGATTGTAGGTGGTTGAGGCCAGGTGCCTGGCAGAGGGAGTTGGGCAAAAAGGATTGCCTGTTTCCAGGGGTAAGTAAAGTCAGCTGCCCAGGTGCCTGATGTCAGTTTGCAGATGGCAATTGTTCCTCCATGGGAAGCCAGGCTTCCAGCTTGTGGCAGCTTGCATCTGGAAGAAATCCTGTTCCGTTCGGGATTGTAGATGGCCAAGGCAAGGTGCCTGGCAGAGGGAGTTGGGCACAAATGATGGCCTGTTTCCAGGCGTAAGTAAAGTCAGCTGCCCAGGTGCCTGATGTCAGTTTGTAGGAGGCCTTTGGCCCTCCAAGGGAAGCCAGGCTTCCAGCTTGTGGCAGCTTGCATCTGGAAGAAATCCTGTTTCGTTTGGGATTGTAGGTGGCCGAGGCCTGGTGCCCGGCAGAGGGAGTTGGGCACAAATGATGACCTGTTTCCAGGGGTAAGTAAAGTCAGCTGCCCAGGTGCCTGATGTCAGTTTGTAGGAGGCCTTTGGCCCTTCAAGGGAAACTAGTCTTCCAGTTTGTGGCAGCTTGCATCTGGAAGAAATCCTGATCCGATCGGGATTGCAGGTGGCCAAGGCCACGTGCCCGGCAGAGGGAGTTGGGCACAAATGATGGCCTGTTTCCAGGGGTAAGTAAAGTCAGCTGCCCAGGTGCCTGATGTCAGTTTGTAGGAGGCCTTTGGCCCTTCAAGGGAAACTAGTCTTCCAGTTTGTGGCAGCTTGCATCTGGAAGAAATCCTGATCCGATCGGGATTGCAGGTGGCCAAGGCCACGTGCCCAGCAGAGGGAGTTGGGCACAAATGATGGCCTGTTTCCAGGGGTAAGTAAAGTCAGCTGCCCAGGTGCCTGATGTCAGTTTGTAGGAGGCCTTTGGCCCTCCATGGGAAGCCAGGCTTCCTGCTTGTGGCTGCTTGCATCTCAAGAAATCCTGTTCCGTTCGGGATTGTAGGTGGCCGAGGCCTGCTGCCCGGCAGAAGGACTTGGGCACAAAGGATGGCCTGTTTCCAGGGGTAAGTAAAGTCAGCTGCCCAGGTGCTTGATGTCAGTTTGTAGGAGGCCTTTGGCCCTCCAAGGGAAGCAAGTCTTCCAGTTTGTGGCAGCTTGCATCTGGAAGAAATCCTGTTCCGTTCTGGATTGTAGGTGGCAGAGGCCAGGTGCCCGGCAGAGGGAGTTGGGCACAAAGGATGGCCTGTTTCCAGGGGTAAGTAAAGTCAGCTGCCCAGGTGCCTGATGTCAGTTTGTAGGAGGCCTTTGGCCCTTCTAGGGAAACTAGTCTTCCAGTTTGTGGAACCTTGCATCTGGAAGAAATCCTGTTCCGTTCGGGATTGTAGGTGGCCGAGGCCAGGTGCCCGGCAGAGGGAGTTGGGCACAAATGATGGCCTGCTTCCAGGGGTTAGTAAAGTCAGCTGCCCAGGTGCCTGGTGTCAGTTTGTAGGAGGCCTTTGGCCCTCCATGGGAAGCTAGTCTTCCTGCTTGTGGCAGCTTGCATCTGGAAGAAATCCTGTTCCGTTCAATATTGTAGGTGGCTGAGGCCAGGTGCCTGGCAGAGGGAGTTGGGCACAAAGGATGGCCTGTTTCCAGGGGTAAGTAAAGTCAGCTGCCCAGGTGCCTGATGTCAGTTTGCAGAAGGCAATTGTTCCTCCATGGGAAGCCAGGCTTCCAGCTTGTGGCAGCTGGCATCTGGAAGAAATCCTGTTCCGTTTGGGATTGTAGGTGGCCGAGGCTAGGTGCCTGGCAGAGGGAGTTGGGCACAAATGATGGCCTGTTTTTAGGGGTAAGTAAAGTCAGCTGCCCAGGTGCCTGATGTCAGTTTGTAGGAGGCCTTTGGCCCTCCAAGGGAAGCCAGGCTTCCAGCTTGTGGCAGCTTGCATCTGGAAGAAATCCTGTTCCGTTCGGGATTGTAGGTGGCCGAGGCCTGGTGCCCGATAGAGGGAGTTGGGCACAAATGATGGCCTGTTTCCAGGGGTAAGTAAAGTCAGCTGCCCAGGTGCCTGATGTCAGTTTGCAGATGGCAATTGTTCCTCCATGGGAAGCCAGGCTTCCAGCTTGTGGCAGCTTGCATCTGGAAGAAATCCTGTTCCGTTCGGGATTGTAGGTGGCCGAGGCCTGGTGCCCGGCAGAGGGACTTGGGCACAAATGATGGCCTGTTTCCAGGGGTAAGTAAAGTCAGCTGCCCAGGGGCCTGATGTCAGTTTTTTGCAGGCCTTTGGCCCTTCAAGGGAAACTAGTCTTCCAGTTTGTGGCAGCTTGCATCTGGAAGAAATCCTGTTCCGTTTGGGATTGTAGGTGGCCGAGGCCTGGTGCCGGCAGAGGGAGTTGGGCACAAATGATGGCCTGTTTCCAGGGGTAAGTAAAGTCAGCTGCCCAGGTGCCTGATGTCAGTTTGTAGGAGGCCTTTGGTCCGCTAAGGGAAGGTAGTCTTCCAGTTCAAGAGAGCTTGCATCTGGAAGAAATCCTGTTCCGTTCGGGATTGTAGGTGGCCGAGGCCAGGTGCCCGGCAGAGGGAGTTGGGTAGAAAGGATGGCCTGTTTTCAGGGGTAAGTAAAGTCAGCTGCCCAGGTGCCTGATGTCAGTTTTTAGGAGGCCTTTGGCCCTCCATGGGAAGCTAGTCTTCCAGTTTGTGGCAGCTTGCATCTGGAAGAAATCCTTTTTCGTTTGCGATTGTAGGTGGTTGAGGCCAGGTGCCTGGCAGAGGGAGTTGGGCAAAAAGGATGGCCTGTTTCCAAGTGTAAGTAAAGTCAGCTGCCCAGGTGCCTGATGTCAGTTTGCAGATGGCAATTGTTCCTCCATGGGAAGCCAGGCTTCCAGCTTGTGGCAGCTTGCATCTGGAAGAAATCCTGTTCCGTTCGGGATTGTAGATGGCCAAGGCAAGGTGCCTGGCAGAGGGAGTTGGGCACAAATGATGGCCTGTTTCCAGGCGTAAGTAAAGTCAGCTGCCCAGGTGCCTGATGTCAGTTTGTAGGAGGCCTTTGGCCCTCCAAGGGAAGCCAGGCTTCCAGCTTGTGGCAGCTTGCATCTGGAAGAAATCCTGTTCCGTTTGGGATTGTAGGTGGCCGTGGCCTGGTGCCCGGCAGAGGGAGTTGGGCACAAATGATGACCTGTTTCCAGGGGTAAGTAAAGTCAGCTGCCCAGGTGCCTGATGTCAGTTTGTAGGAGGCCTTTGGCCCTTCAAGGGAAACTAGTCTTCCAGTTTGTGGCAGCTTGCATCTGGAAGAAATCCTGATCCGATCGGGATTGCAGGTGGCCAAGGCCACGTGCCCGGCAGAGGGAGTTGGGCACAAATGATGGCCTGTTTCCAGGGGTAAGTAAAGTCAGCTGCCCAGGTGCCTGATGTCAGTTTGTAGGAGGCCTTTGGCCCTTCAAGGGAAACTAGTCTTCCAGTTTGTGACAGCTTGCATCTGGAAGAAATCCTGATCCGATCAGGATTGCAGGTGGCCAAGGCCACGTGCCCAGCAGAGGGAGTTGGGCACAAATGATGGCCTGTTTCCAGGGGTAAGTAAAGTCAGCTGCCCAGGTGCCTGATGTCAGTTTGTAGGAGGCCTTTGGCCCTCCATGGGAAGCCAGGCTTCCTGCTTGTGGCTGCTTGCATCTCAAGAAATCCTGTTCCGTTCGGGATTGTAGGTGGCCGAGGCCTGCTGCCCGGCAGAGGGAGTTGGGCACAAAGGATGGCCTGTTTCCAGGGGTAAGTAAAGTCAGCTGCCCAGGTGCTTGATGTCAGTTTGTAGGAGGCCTTTGGCCCTCCAAGGGAAGCAAGTCTTCCAGTTTGTGGCAGCTTGCATCTGGAAGAAATCCTGTTCCGTTCTGGATTGTAGGTGGCAGAGGCCAGGTGCCCGGCAGAGGGAGTTGGCCACAAAGGATGGCCTGTTTCCAGGGGTAAGTAAAGTCAGCTGCCCAGGTGCCTGATGTCAGTTTATAGGAGGCCTTTGGCCCTTCTAGGGAAACTAGTCTTCCAGTTTGTGGAACCTTGCATCTGGAAGAAATCCTGTTCCGTTCGGGATTGTAGGTGGCCGAGGCCAGGTGCCCGGCAGAGGGAGTTGGGCACAAATGATGGCCTGCTTCCAGGGGTTAGTAAAGTCAGCTGCCCAGGTGCCTGGTGTCAGTTTGTAGGAGGCCTTTGCCCCTCCAAGGGAAGCCAGGCTTCCTGCTTGTGGCAGCTTGCATCTGGAAGAAATCCTGTTCCGTTTGGGATTGTAGGTGGCCGAGGCCAGGTGCCCGGCTGAGGGAGTTGGGCACAAAGGATGGCCTGTTTCCAGGGGTAAGTAAAGTCACCTGCCCAGGTGACTGATGTCAGTTTGTAGGAGGCCTTTGGCCCTCCATGGGAAGGTAGTCTTCCAGTTTGTGGCAGCTTGCATCTGGAAGAAATCCTGTTTCGTTTGCGATTGTAGGTGGCCGAGGCCAGGTGCCCGGCAGAGGGAGTTGGGCACAAAGGATGGCCTGTTTCCAGGGGTAAGTAAAGTCAGCTGCCCAGGTTCCTGATGTCAGTTTGCAGATGGCAATTGTTCCTCCATGGGAAGGCAGGCTTCCAGCTTGTGGCAGCTTGCATCTGGAAGAAATCCTGTTCCGTTCGGGATTGTAGGTGGCCGAGGCCTGGTGCCCGGCAGAGGGACTTGGGCACAAATGATGGCCTGTTTCCAGGGGTAAGTAAAGTCAGCTGCCCAGGTGCCTGATGTCAGTTTGTTGCAGGCCTTTGGCCCTTCAAGGGAAACTAGTCTTCCAGTTTGTGGCAGCTTGCATCTGGAAGAAATCCTGTTCCATTCGGGATTGCAGGTGGCCGAGGCCAGGTGCCCGGCAGAGGGAGTTGGGCACAAATGATAGCCTGTTTCCAGGGGTAAGTAAAGTCAGCTGCCCAGGTGCCTGATGTCAGTTTGTATGAGGCCTTTGGCCCTCCAAGGGAAGCAAGTCTTCCAGTTTGTGGCAGCTTGCATCGCGAAGAAATCCTGTTCCGTTCGGGATTGTAGGTGGCCGATGCCAGGTGCCTGGCAGAGGGAGTTGGGCACAAATGATGGCCTCTTTCCAGGGGTAAGAAAAGTCAGCTGCCCAGGTGCCTGATGTCAGTTTGCAGATGGCAATTGTTCCTCCATGGGAAGCTAGGCATCCAGCTTGTGGCAGCTTGCATCTGGAAGAAATCCTGTTCCGTTCGGGATTGTAGGTGGCCGAGGCTAGGATCCCCGGCAGAGGGAGTTGGGCACAAATGATGGACAGTTTCCAGGGGTAAGTAAAGTCAGCGGCCCAGGTGCCTAATGTCAGTTTGTAGGAGGCCTTTGGCCCTCCATGGGAAGCCAGGCTTCCAGCTTGTGGCAGCTTGCATCTGGAAGAAATCCTGTTTTGTTTGGGATCGTAGGTGGCCGAGGCTCGGTGCCCGGCAGAGGGAGTTGAGCACAAATGATGGCCTGTTTCCAGGGGTAAGTAAAGTCAGCTGCCCAGGTGCCTGATGTCAGTTTGTAGGAGGCCTTTGGCCCTTCAAGGGAAACTAGTCTTCCAGCTTGTGGCAGCTTGCATCTGGAAGAAATCCTGATGCATTCGGGATTGCAGGTGGCCAAGGCCACGTGCCCGGCAGAGGGAGTTGGGCACAAATGATGGCCTGTTTCCAGGGGTAAGTAAAGTCACCTGCCCAGGTGCCTGATGTCAGTTTGTAGGAGGCCTTTGGCCCTCCAAGGGAAGGTAGTCTTCCAGTTTGTGGCAGCTTGCATCGCGAAGAAATCCTGTTCCGTTCGGGATTGTAGGTGGCCGAGGCCAGGTGCCTGGCAGAGGGAGTTGGGCACAAATGATGGCCTCTTTCCAGGGGTAAGAAAAGTCAGCTGCCCAGGTGCCTGATGTCAGTTTGCAGATGGCAATTGTTCCTCCATGGGAAGCTAGGCATCCAGCTTGTGGCAGCTTGCATCTGGAAGAAATCCTGTTCCGTTCGGGATTGTAGGTGGCCGAGGCTAGGATCCCCGGCAGAGGGAGTTGGGCACAAATGATGGACAGTTTCCAGGGGTAAGTAAAGTCAGCTGCCCAGGTGCCTGATGTCAGTTTGTAGGAGGCCTTTGGCCCTCCATGGGAAGCCAGGCTTCCTGCTTGTGGCTGCTTGCATCTCAAGAAATCCTGTTCCGTTTGGGATTGTAGGTGGCCGAGGCCTGCTGCCCGGCAGAGGGAGTTGGGCACAAAGGATGGCCTGTTTCCAGGGGTAAGTAAAGTCAGCTGCTTAGGTGCTTGATGTCAGTTTGTAGGAGGCCTTTGGCCCTCCAAGGGAAGCAAGTCTTCCAGTTTGTGGCAGCTTGCATCTGGAAGAAATCCTGTTCCGTTCTGGATTGTAGGTGGCAGAGGCCAGGTGCCCGGCAGAGGGAGTTGGGCACAAAGGATGGCCTGTTTCCAGGGGTAAGTAAAGTCAGCTGCCCAGGTGCCTGATGTCAGTTTGTAGGAGGCCTTTGGCCCTTCTAGGGAAACTAGTCTTCCAGTTTGTGGAACCTTGCATCTGGAAGAAATCCTGTTCCGTTCGGGATTGTAGGTGGCCGAGGCCAGGTGCCCGGCAGAGGGAGTTGGGCACAAATGATGGCCTGTTTCCAGGGGTTAGTAAAGTCAGCTGCACAGGTGCCTGGTGTCAGTTTGTAGGAGGCCTTTGGCCCTCCAAGGGAAGCCAGGCTTCCTGCTTGTGGCAGCTTGCATCTGGAAGAAATCCTGTTCCGTTTGGGATTGTAGGTGGCCGAGGCCAGGTGCCCGGCAGAGGGAGTTGGGCACAAAGGATGGCCTGTTTCCAGGGGTAAGTAAAGTCAGCTGCCCAGGTGCCTGATGTCAGTTTGCAGATGGCAATTGTTCCTCCATGGGAAGCCAGGCTTCCAGCTTGTGGCAGCTTGCATCTGGAAGAAATCCTGTTCCGTTCGGGATTGTAGGTGTCCGAGGCTAGGTGCCCGGCAGTGGGAGTTGGGCACAAATGATGGCCTGTTTCCAGGGGTAAGTAAAGTCAGCTGCCCAGGTGCCTGATGTCATTTCGCAGATGGCAATTGTTCCTCCATGGGAAGCCAGGCTTCCAGCTTGTGGCAGCTTGCATCTGGAAGAAATCCTGTTCCGTTTGGGATTGTAGGTGGCCGAGGCTAGGTGCCCGGCAGTGGGAGTTGGGCACAAATGATGGCCTGTTTCCAGGGGTAAGTAAAGTCAGCTGCCCAGGTGCCTGATGTCAGTTTGTAGGAGGCCTTTGGCCCTCCAAGAGCAGCCAGGCTTCCGGCTTGTGGCAGCTTGCATCTGGAAGAAATCCTGTTCCGTTTGGGATCGTAGGTGGCCGAGGCCTGGTGCCCGGCAGAGGGAGTTGGGCACAAAGGATGGCCTGTTTCCAGGGGTAAGTAAAGTCAGCTGCCCAGGTGCCTGATGTCAGTTTGTAGGAGGCCTTTGGCCCTCTAAGGGAAGCTAGTCTTTTAGTTTGTGGCACCTTGCATCTGGAAGAAATCCTGTTCCGTTCGGGATTGTAGGTGGCCGTGGCCAGGTGCCCGGCAGAGGGAATTGGGTAAAAAGGATGGCCTGATTCCAGGGGTATGTAAAGTCATCTGCCCAGGTGCCTGATGTCAGTTTGTAGGAGGCCTTTGGCCCTCCAAGGGAACCAAGTCTTCCAGTTTGTGGCAGCTTGCATCTGGAAGAAATCCTGTTCCGTTTGGGATTGTAGATGGCCGAGGCCTCGTGCCCGGCAGAGGGAGTTGGGCACAAAGGATGGCCTGTCCCCAGGGGTAAGTAAAGTCAGCTGCCCAGGTGCCTGATGTCAGTTTGTAGCAGGCCTTTGGCCCGCTAAGTGAAGGTAGTCTTCCAGTTTGTGGCAGCTTGCATCTGGAAGAAATCCTGTTCCGTTTGGGATTGTAGGTAGCCGAGGCCAGGTGCCCGGCAGAGGGAGTTGGGCACAAAGGATGGCCTGTTCCCAGGGGTAAGTAAAGTCAGCTGCCCAGGTGCCTGATGTCAGTTTGTAGGAGGCCTTTGGCCCTTCAAGGGAAACTAGTCTTCCAGTTTGTGGCAGCTTGCATCTGGAAGAAATCCTGATCCGATCGGGATTGCAGGTGGCCAAGGCCACGTGCCCAGCAGAGGGAGTTGGGCACAAATGATGGCCTGTTTCCAGGGGTAAGTAAAGTCAGCTGCCCAGGTGCCTGATGTCAGTTTGTAGGAGGCCTTTGGCCCTCCATGGGAAACCAGGCTTCCTGCTTGTGGCTGCTTGCATCTCAAGAAATCCTGTTCCGTTTGGGATTGTAGGTGGCCGAGGCCTGCTGCCCGGCAGAGGGAGTTGGGCACAAAGGATGGCCTGTTTCCAGGGGTAAGTAAAGTCAGCTGCCCAGGTGCTTGATGTCAGTTTGTAGGAGGCCTTTGGCCCTCCAAGGGAAGCAAGTCTTCCAGTTTGTGGCAGCTTGCATCTGGAAGAAATCCTGTTCCGTTCTGGATTGTAGGTGGCAGAGGCCAGGTGCCCGGCAGAGGGAGTTGGGCACAAATGATGGCCTGTTTCCAGGGGTAAGTAAAGTCAGCTGCCCAGGTGCCTGATGTCAGTTTGTAGGAGGACTTTGGCCCTCCAAGGGAAACTAGTCTTCCAGTTTGTGGAACCTTGCATCTGGAAGAAATCCTGTTCCGTTTGGGATTGTAGGTGGCCGTGGCCAGGTGCCCGGCAGAGGGAGTTGGGCACAAATGATGGCCTGTTTCCAGGGGTAAGTAAAGTCAGCTGCCCAGGTGCCTGATGTCAGTTTGCAGATGGCAATTGTTCCTCCATGGGAAGCCAGGCTTCCAGCTTGTGGCAGCTTGCATCTGGAAGAAATCCTGTTCCGTTCGGGATTGTAGGTGGCCGAGGCTACGTGCCCGGCAGTGGGAGTTGGGCACAAATGATGGCCTGTTTCCAGGGGTAAGTAAAGTCAGCTGCCCAGGTGCCTGATGTCATTTTGCAGATGGCAATTGTTCCTCCATGGGAAGCCAGGCTTCCAGCTTGTGGCAGCTTGCATCTGGAAGAAATCCTGTTCCGTTCGGGATTGTAGGTGGCCGAAGCTAGGTGCCCGGCAGTGGGAGTTGGGCACAAATGATGGCCTGTTTCCAGGGGTAAGTAAAGTCAGCTGCCCAGGTGCCTGATGTCAGTTTGTAGGAGGCCTTTGGCCCTTCAAGGGAAACTAGTCTTCCAGTTTGTGGCAGCTTGCATCTGGAAGAAATCCTGATCCGATCGGGATTGCAGGTGGCCAAGGCCACGTGCCAGGCAGAGGGAGTTGGGCACAAATGATGGCCTGTTTCTAGGGGTAAGTAAAGTCAGCTGCCCAGGTGCCTGATGTCAGTTTGTAGGAGGCCTTTGGCCCTCCATGGGAAGCCAGGCTTCCGGCTTGTGGCAGCTTGCATCTGGAAGAAATCCTGTTCCGTTTGGGATCGTAGGTGGCCGAGGCCTGGTGCCCGGCAGAGGGAGTTTGGCACAAAGGATGGCCTGTTTCCAGGGGTAAGTAAAGTCAGCTGCCCAGGTGCCTGATGTCAGTTTGTAGGAGGCCTTTGGCCCTCTAAGGGAAGCTAGTCTTCCAGTTTGTGGCACCTTGCATCTGGAAGAAATCCTGTTCCGTTCGGGATTGTAGGTGGCCGTGGCCAGGTGCCCGGGAGAGGGAATTGGGTAAAAAGGATGGCCTGATTCCAGGGGTATGTAAAGTCATCTGCCCAGGTGCCTGATGTCAGTTTGTAGGAGGCCTTTGGCCCTCCAAGGGAACCAAGTCTTCCAGTTTGTGGCAGCTTGCATCTGGAAGAAATCCTGTTCCGTTTGGGATTGTAGATGGCCGAGGCCTCGTGCCCGGCAGAGGGAGTTGGGCACAAAGGATGGCCTGTCCCCAGGGGTAAGTAAAGTCAGCTGCCCAGGTGCCTGATGTCAGTTTGTAGCAGGCCTTTGGCCCGCTAAGGGAAGGTAGTCTTCCAGTTTGTGGCAGCTTGCATCTGGAAGAAATCCTGTTCCGTTTGGGATTGTAGGTAGCCGAGGCCAGGTGCCCGGCAGAGGGAGTTGGGCACAAAGGATGGCCTGTTCCCAGGGGTAAGTAAAGTCAGCTGCCCAGGTGCCTGATGTCAGTTTGTAGCAGGCCTCTTGCCCGCTAAGTAAAGGTAGTCTTCCAGTTTGTGTGAGCTTGCATCTGGAAGAAATCCTGTTCCGTTCGGGATTGTAGGTGGCCGAGGCCAGGTGCCCGGCAGAGGGAGTTGGGCACAAAGGATGGCCTGTTTCCAGGGGTAAGTAAAGTCAGCTGCCCAGGTGCCTGATGTCAGTTTGAAGATGGCAATTGTTGTTCCTTGGGAAGCCAGGGTTCCTGCTTGTGGCAGCTTGCATCTGGAAGAAATCCTGTTCCGTTCGGGATTGTAGTTGGACGGATCCGGGTGCTGTACTGAGGGAGTTGGGCACAAAGGATGGCCTGTTTCCAGGGGTAAGTAAAGTCAGCTGGCCAGGCGCTTGATGTCAGTTTGTAGGAGGCCGTTGGCCCTCCAAGGGAAGCCAGGCTTCCTGCTTGTGGCAGCTTGCATCTGGAAGAAATCCTGTTCCGTTTGGGATCGTAGGTGGCCGAGGCCTGGTGCCCGGCTGAGGGAGTTGGGAACAAAGGATGGCCTGTTTCCAGGGGTAAGTAAAGTCAGCTGCCCAGGTGCCTGATGTCAGTTTGTAGCAGGCCTTTGGCCCTCTAAGGGAAGGTAGTCTTCCAGTTTGTGGCAGCTTGCATCTGGAAGAAATCCTGTTCCGTTCGGGATTGTAGGTGGCCGAGGCCTGGCGCCTGGCAGAGGGAGTTGGGCACAAATGATGGCCTGTTTCCAGGGGTAAGTAAAGTCAGCTGCCCAGGTGCCTGATGTCAGTTTGGAGGTGGCAATTGTTCCTCCATGGGAAGCTAGGCTTCCAGCTTGTGGCAGCTTGCATCTGGAAGAAATCCTGTTCCGTTTGGGATTGTAGGTGGCCGAGGCCTGGTGCCCGGCAGAGGGACTTGGGCACAAAGGATGGCCTGTTTCCAGGGGTAAGTAAAGTCAGCTGCCCAGGTGCCTGATGTCAGTTTGTTGCAGGCCTTTGGCCCTTCAAGGGAAACTAGTCTTCCAGATTGTGGCAGCTTGCATCTGGAAGAAATCCTGTTCCGTTTCCGATTGTAGGGGGCCGAGGCCTGGTGCCCGGCAGGAGGAGTTGGGAACAAAGGATGGCCTGTTCCCTGGGGTAAGTAAAGTCAGCTGCCCAGCTGCCTGATGTCAGTTTGTAGCAGGCCTTTGGCCCGCTAAGGGAAGGTAGTCTTCCAGTTTGTGGCAGCTTGCATCTGGAAGAAATCCTGTTCCATTCGGGATTGTAGGTGGCCGAGGCCAGGTGCCCGGCAGAGGGAGTTGGGCACAAAGGATGGCCTGTTTCCAGGGGTAAGTAAAGTCAGCTGCCCAGCTGCCTGATGTCAGTTTTAAGATGGCAACTGTTCCTCCATGGGAAACCAGGCTTCCAGTTTGTGGCAGCTTGCATCTGGAAGAAATCTTGTTCCATTCGGGATTGTAGGTGACCAAGGCCAGGTGCCCGGCAGAGGGAGTTTGGCACAAAGGATGGCCTGTTTCCAGGGGTAAGTAAAGTCAGCTGCCCAGGTGCCTGATGTCAGTTTGTAGGAGGCCTTTGGCCCTCCATGGCAAGCTAGTCTTCCAGTTTGTGGCACCTTGCATCTGGAAGAAATCCTGTTGTGTTCGGGATTGTAGGTGGCCGTGGCCAGGTGCCCGGCAGAGGGAGTTGGGCAAAAAGGATGGCCTGTTTCCAGGGGTAAGTAAAGTCAACTGCCCAGGTCCCTGATGTCAGTTTGTAGGAGGCCTTTGGCCCTCCAAGGGAAGCAAGTCTTCCAGTTTGTGGCAGCTTGCATCTGGAAGAAATCCTGTTCCGTTTAGGATTGGAGGTGGCTGAAGCCGGGTGCCCGGCAGAGGTAGTTGGGAACAAAGGATGGCCTGTTTCCAGGGGTAAATAAAGTCAGCTGCCCAGGTGCCTGATGTCAGTTTGTAGGAGGCCTTTGGCTCTCCAAGGGAAGCCAGACTTCCAGCTTGTGGCAGCTTGCATCTGGAAGAAATCCTGTTCCGTTCGGGATTGTAGGTGGCCGAGGCCAGGAGCCCGGCAGAGGGAGTTGGGCACAAAGGATGGCCTGTTTCCAGGGGTAAGTAAAGTCAGCTGCCCAGGTGCCTGATGTCAGTTTGTAGCAGGCCTTTGGCCCGCTAAGGGAAGGTGGTCTACCAGTTTGTGGCAGCTTGCATCTGGAAGAAGTCCTGTTCCGTTTGGGATTGTAGGTGGCCGAGGCCAGATGCCCGGCAGAAGGAGTTGGGCACAAAGGATGGCCTGTTTCCAGGGGTAAGTAAAGTCAGCTGGCCAGGTGCCTGATGTCAGTTTTTAGGAGGCCTTTGGCCCTCCAAGGGAAGCCAGGCTTCCTGCTTGTGGCTGCTTGCATCTGGAAGAAATCCTGTTCCGTTTCTGATTGTAGGTGGCCGAGGCCAGGTGCCCGGCAGAGGGAGTTGGGCACAAAGGATGGCCAGTTTCAGAGGCAAGTAAAGACAGCTGCCCAGGTGCCTGATGTCAGTTTGTAGCAGGCCTTTGGCCCTCTAAGGGAAGGTAGTCTTCCAGTTTGTGGCAGCTTGCATCTGGAAGAAATCCTGTTCCGTTTGGGATCGTAGGTGGCCGAGGCCTGGTGCCTGGCTAAGGGAGTTGGGCACAAATGATGGCCTGTTTCCAGGGGTAAATAAAGTCAGCTGCCCAGGTGCCTGATGTCAGTTTGTAGGAGGCCTTTGGCCCTCCAAGTGAAGCAAGTCTTCCAGTTTGTGGCAGCTTGCATCTGGAAGAAATCCTGTTCCGTTCGGGATTGTAGGTGGCCGAGGCCAGGTGCCCGGCAGAGGGAGTTGGGAACAAAGGATGGCCTGTTTCCAGGGGTAAGTAAAGTCAGCTGCCCAGGTGCCTGATGTCAGTTTGTAGGAGGGCTTTGGCCCTCCAAGGGAAGCTAGTCTTCCAGTTTGTGGCAGCTTGCATCTGGAAGAAATCCTGTTCCATTTGGGATTGTAGGTGGCCGAGGCCAGGTGCGCAACAGAGGGAGTTGGGCACAAATGATGGACTGTTTCCAGGGGTAAGTAAAGTCAGCTGCCCAGGTGCCTGATGTCAGTTTGTAGGAGGCCTTTGGCCCTCCATGGGAAGCCAGGCTTCCTGCATGTGGCTGCTTGCATCTCAAGAAATCCTGTTCCGTTTGGGATTGTAGGTGGCCGAGGCCTGCTGCCCGGCAGAGGGAGTTGGGCACAAAGGATGGCCTGTTTCCAGGGGTAAGTAAAGTCAGCTGCCCAGGTGCCTGATGTCAGTTTGTAGGAGGCCTTTGGCCCTTCTAGGGAAACTAGTCTTCCAGTTTGTGGAACCTTGCATCTGGAAGAAATCCTGTTCCGTTCGGGATTGTAGGTGGCCGAGGCCAGGTGCCCGGCAGAGGGAGTTGGGCACAAATGATGGCCTGTTTCCAGGGGTTAGTAAAGTCAGCTGCCCAGGTGCCTGGTGTCAGTTTGTAGGAGGCCTTTGGCCCTCCAAGGGAAGCCAGGCTTCCTGCTTGTGGCAGCTTGCATCTGGAAGAAATCCTGTTCCGTTTGGGATTGTAGGTGGCCGAGGCCAGGTGCCCGGCAGAGGGAGTTGGGAACAACGGATGGCCTGTTTCCAGGGGTAAGTAAAGTCACCTGCCCAGGTGCCTGATGTCAGTTTGTAGCAGGCCTTTGGCCCTTCAAGGGAAGGTAGTCTTCCAGTTTGTGGCAGCTTGCATCTGGAAGAAATCCTGTTCCGTTCGGGATTGTAGGTGGCCGTGGCCAGGTGCCCGGCAGAGGGAGTTGGGTAGAAAGGATGGCCTGATTCCAGGGGTATGTAAAGTCATCTGCCCAGGTGCCTGATGTCAGTTTGTAGGAGGCCTTTGGCCCTCCAAGGGAACCAAGTCTTCCAGTTTGTGGCAGCTTGCATCTGGAAGAAATCCTGTTCCGTTTGGGATTGTAGATGGCCGAGGCCTCGTGCCCTGCAGAGGGAGTTGGGCACAAAGGATGGCCTGTCCCCAGGGGTAAGTAAAGTCAGCTGCCCAGGTGCCTGATGTCAGTTTGAAGCAGGCCTTTTGCCCGCTAAGGGAAGGTAGTCTTCCAGTTTGTGGCAGCTTGCATCTGGAAAAAATCCTGTTCCGTTTGGGATTGTAGGTGGCCGAGGACTGGTGCCCGGCAGAAGGAGTTGGGCACAAAGGATGGCCTGTTCCCAGGGGTAAGTAAAGTCAGCTGCCCAGGTGCCTGATGTCAGTTTGTAGCAGGCCTCTTGCCCGCTAAGTAAAGGTAGTCTTCCAGTTTGTGGCAGCTTGCATCTGGAAGAAATCCTGTTCCGTTCGGGATTGTAGGTGGCCGAGGCCAGGTGCCCGGCAGAGGGAGTTGGGCACAAAGGATGGCCTGTTTCCAGGGGTAAGTAAAGTCAGCTGCCCAGGTGCCTGATGTCAGTTTGAAGATGGCAATTGTTCCTCCATGGGAAGCCAGGCTTCCTGCTTGTGGCAGCTTGCATCTGGAAGAAATCCTGTTCCGTTCGGGATTGTAGTTGGACGGATCCGGGTGCCGTGCTGAGGGAGTTGGGCACAAAGGATGGCCTGTTTCCAGGGGTAAGTAAAGTCAGCTGCCCAGGCGCTTGATGTCAGTTTGTAGGAGGCCGTTGGCCCTCCAAGGGAAGCCAGGCTTCCTGTTTGTGGCAGCTTGCATCTGGAAGAAATCCTGTTCCGTTTAGGATCGTAGGTGGCCGAGGCCTGGTGCCCGGCTGAGGGAGTTGGGAACAAAGGATGGCCTGTTTCCAGGGGTAAGTAAAGTCAGCTGCCCAGGTGCCTGGTGTCAGTTTGTAGGAGGCCTTTGGCACTCCATGGGAAGCAAGTCTTCCAGTTTGTGGCTGCTTGCATCTGGAAGAAATCCTGTTCTGTTCGGGATTGTAGGTGGCCGTGGCCAGGTGCCGGCAGAGGGAGTTGGGCAAAAAGGATGGCCTGTTTCCAGGGGTAAGTAAAGTCAGCTGCCCAGGTCCCTGATGTCAGTTTGTAGGAGGCCTTTGGCCCTTCAAGGGAAGAAAGTCTTCCAGTTTGTGGCAGCTTGCATCTGGAAGAAATCCTGTTCTGTTTAGGATTGGAGGTGGCTGAAGCCGGGTGCCCGGCAGAGGTAGTTGGGAACAAAGGATGGCCTGTTTCCAGGGGTAAATAAAGTCAGCTGCCCAGGTCCCTGATGTCAGTTTGTAGGAGGCCTTTGGCTCTCCAAGGGAAGCCAGACTTCCAGCTTGTGGCAGCTTGCATCTGGAAGAAATCCTGTTCCGTTTGGGATTGTAGGTGGCCGAGGCCAGGAGCCCGGCAGAGGGAGTTGGGCACAAAGGATGGCCTGTTTCCAGGGGTAAGTAAAGTCAGCTGCCCAGGTGCCTGATGTCAGTTTGTAGCAGGCCTTTGGCCTGCTAAGGGAAGGTGGTCTTCCAGTTTGTGGCAGCTTGCATCTGGAAGAAGTCCTGTTCCGTTTGGGATTGTAGGTGGCCGAGGCCAGGTGCCCGGCAGAGGGAGTTGGGCACAAAGGATGGCCTGTTTCCAGGGCTAAGTAAAGTCAGCTGCCCAGGTGCCTGATGTCAGTTTGTAGGAGGCCTTTGGCCCTCCAAGGGAAGCCAGCCTTCCAGCTTGTGGCAGCCTTCATCTTGAAGAAATCCTGTTCCGTTTGGGATCGTAGGTGGCCGAGGCCGGGTGCCCGGCTTAGGGAGTTGGGAACAAAGGATGGCCTGTTTCCAGGGGTAAGTAAAGTTAGCTGCCCACGTGCCTGGTTTCAGTTTGTAGGAGGCCTTTGGCCCTCCAAGGGAAGCTAGTCTTCCAGTTTGTGGCTGCTTCCATCTGGAAGAAATCTTGTTGTGTTTAAGATTGTAGGTGGCCAAGGCCTGCTGCCCGGCAGAGGGAGTTGGGCACAAATGATGGACTGTTTCCAGGGGTAAGTAAAGTCAGCTGTCCAGGTGCCTGATGTCAGTTTGTAGGAGGCCTTTGGCCCTCTAAGGGAAGCAAGTCTTCCAGTTTGTGGCAGCTTGCATCTGGAAGAAATCCTGACCCATTCGGGATTGTAGGTGGCCGAGGCCTCGTGCCTGGCTAAGGGAGTTGGGCACAAATGATGGCCTGTTTCCAGGGGTAAGTAAAGTCAGCTGCCCAGGTGCCTGATGTCAGTTTGCAGATGGCAATTGTTCCTCCATGGGAAGCCAGGCTTCCAGCTTGTGGCAGCTTGCATCTGGAAGAAATCCTGTTCCGTTCGGGATTGTAGATGGCCAAGGCAAGGTGCCTGGCAGAGGGAGTTGGGCACAAATGATGGCCTGTTTCCAGGCGTAAGTAAAGTCAGCTGCCCAGGTGCCTGATGTCAGTTTGTAGGAGGCCTTTGGCCCTCCAAGGGAAGCCAGGCTTCCAGCTTGTGGCAGCTTGCATCTGGAAGAAATCCTGTTCCGTTTGGGATTGTAGGTGGCCGAGGCCTGGTGCCCGGCAGAGGGAGTTGGGCACAAATGATGACCTGTTTCCAGGGGTAAGTAAAGTCAGCTGCCCAGGTGCCTGATGTCAGTTTGCAGATGGCAATTGTTCCTCCATGGGAAGCCAGGCTTCCAGCTTGTGGCAGCTTGCATCTGGAAGAAATCCTGTTCCGTTCGGGATTGTAGGTGGCCGAGGCCTGGTGCCCGGCAGAGGGACTTGGGCACAAATGATGGCCTGTTTCCAGGGGTAAGTAAAGTCAGCTGCCCAGGTGCCTGATGTCAGTTTTTTGCAGGCCTTTGGCCCTTCAAGGGAAACTAGTCTTCCAGTTTGTGGCAGCTTGCATCTGGAAGAAATCCTGTTCCGTTTGGGATTGTAGGTGGCCGAGGCCTGGTGCCCGGCAGAGGGAGTTGGGCACAAATGATGGCCTGTTTCCAGGGGTAAGTAAAGTCAGCTGCCCAGGTGCCTGATGTCAGTTTGTAGGAGGCCTTTGGCCCGCTAAGGGAAGGTAGTCTTCCAGTTCAAGAGAGCTTGCATCTGGAAGAAATCCTGTTCCGTTCGGGATTGTAGGTGGCCGAGGCCAGGTGCCCGGCAGAGGGAGTTGGGTAGAAAGGATGGCCTGTTTTCAGGGGTAAGTAAAGTCAGCTGCCCAGGTGCCTGATGTCAGTTTGTAGGAGGCCTTTGGCCCTCCATGGGAAGCTAGTCTTCCAGTTTGTGGCAGCTTGCATCTGGAAGAAATCCTGTTCCGTTTGGGATTGTAGGTGGTTGAGGCCAGGTGCCTGGCAGAGGGAGTTGGGCAAAAAGGATTGCCTGTTTCCAGGGGTAAGTAAAGTCAGCTGCCCAGGTGCCTGATGTCAGTTTGCAGATGGCAATTGTTCCTCCATGGGAAGCCAGGCTTCCAGCTTGTGGCAGCTTGCATCTGGAAGAAATCCTGTTCCGTTCGGGATTGTAGATGGCCAAGGCAAGGTGCCTGGCAGAGGGAGTTGGGCACAAATGATGGCCTGTTTCCAGGCGTAAGTAAAGTCAGCTCTGCCCAGGTGCCTGATGTCAGTTTGTAGGAGGCCTTTGGCCCTCCAAGGGAAGCCAGGCTTCCAGCTTGTGGCAGCTTGCATCTGGAAGAAATCCTGTTCGTTTGGGATTGTAGGTGGCCGAGGCCTGGTGCCCGGCAGAGGGAGTTGGGCACAAATGATGACCTGTTTCCAGGGGTAAGTAAAGTCAGCTGCCCAGGTGCCTGATGTCAGTTTGTAGGAGGCCTTTGGCCCTTCAAGGGAAACTAGTCTTCCAGTTTGTGGCAGCTTGCATCTGGAAGAAATCCTGATCCGATCGGGATTGCAGGTGGCCAAGGCCACGTGCCCGGCAGAGGGAGTTGGGCACAAATGATGGCCTGTTTCCAGGGGTAAGTAAAGTCAGCTGCCCAGGTGCCTGATGTCAGTTTGTAGGAGGCCTTTGGCCCTTCAAGGGAAACTAGTCTTCCAGTTTGTGGCAGCTTGCATCTGGAAGAAATCCTGATCCGATCGGGATTGCAGGTGGCCAAGGCCACGTGCCCAGCAGAGGGAGTTGGGCACAAATGATGGCCTGTTTCCAGGGGTAAGTAAAGTCAGCTGCCCAGGTGCCTGATGTCAGTTTGTAGGAGGCTTTGGCCCTCCATGGGAAGCCAGGCTTCCTGCTGGTGGCTGCTTGCATCTCAAGAAATCCTGTTCCGTTCGGGATTGTAGGTGGCCGAGGCCTGCTGCCCGGCAGAAGGACTTGGGCACAAAGGATGGCCTGTTTCCAGGGGTAAGTAAAGTCAGCTGCCCAGGTGCTTGATGTCAGTTTGTAGGAGGCCTTTGGCCCTCCAAGGGAAGCAAGTCTTCCAGTTTGTGGCAGCTTGCATCTGGAAGAAATCCTGTTCCGTTCTGGATTGTAGGTGGCAGAGGCCAGGTGCCCGGCAGAGGGAGTTGGGCACAAAGGATGGCCTGTTTCCAGGGGTAAGTAAAGTCAGCTGCCCAGGTGCCTGATGTCAGTTTGTAGGAGGCCTTTGGCCCTTCTAGGGAAACTAGTCTTCCAGTTTGTGGAACCTTGCATCTGGAAGAAATCCTGTTCCGTTCGGGATTGTAGGTGGCCGAGGCCAGGTGCCCGGCAGAGGGAGTTGGGCACAAATGATGGCCTGCTTCCAGGGGTTAGTAAAGTCAGCTGCCCAGGTGCCTGGTGTCAGTTTGTAGGAGGCCTTTGGCCCTCCAAGGGAAGCCAGGCTTCCTGCTTGTGGCAGCTTGCATCTGGAAGAAATCCTGTTCCGTTTGGGATTGTAGGTGGCCGAGGCCAGGTGCCCGGCTGAGGGAGTTGGGCACAAAGGATGGCCTGTTTCCAGGGGTAAGTAAAGTCACCTGCCCAGGTGCCTGATGTCAGTTTGTAGGAGGCCTTTGGCCCTCCATGGGAAGGTAGTCTTCCAGTTTGTGGCAGCTTGCATCTGGAAGAAATCCTGTTTCGTTTGCGATTGTAGGTGGCCGAGGCCAGGTGCCCGGCAGAGGGAGTTGGGCACAAAGGATGGCCTGTTTCCAGGGGTAAGTAAAGTCAGCTGCCCAGGTGCCTGATGTCAGTTTGCAGATGGCAATTGTTCCTCCATGGGAAGGCAGGCTTCCAGCTTGTGGCAGCTTGCATCTGGAAGAAATCCTGTTCCGTTCGGATTGTAGGTGGCCGAGGCCTGGTGCCCGGCAGAGGGACTTGGGCACAAATGATGGCCTGTTTTCCAGGGGTAAGTAAAGTCAGCTGCCCAGGTGCCTGATGTCAGTTTGTTGCAGGCCTTTGGCCCTTCAAGGGAAACTAGTCTTCCAGTTTGTGGCAGCTTGCATCTGGAAGAAATCCTGTTCCATTCGGGATTGCAGGTGGCCGAGGCCAGGTGCCCGGCAGAGGGAGTTGGGCACAAAGGATGGCCTGTTTCCAGGGGTAAGTAAAGTCAGCTGCCCAGGTGCCTGATGTCAGTTTGTAGGAGGCCTTTGGCCCTCCATGGGAAGCTAGTCTTCCAGTTTGTGGCAGCTTGCATCTGGAAGAAATCCTGTTCCGTTCAATATTGTAGGTGGCTGAGGCCAGGTGCCTGGCAGAGGGAGTTGGGCACAAAGGATGGCCTGTTTCCAGGGGTAAGTAAAGTCAGCTGCCCAGGTGCCTGATGTCAGTTTGCAGAAGGCAATTGTTCCTCCATGGGAAGCCAGGCTTCCAGCTTGTGGCAGCTGGCATCTGGAAGAAATCCTGTTCCGTTTGGGATTGTAGGTGGCCGAGGCTAGGTGCCTGGCAGAGGGAGTTGGGCACAAATGATGGCCTGTTTTTAGGGGTAAGTAAAGTCAGCTGCCCAGGTGCCTGATGTCAGTTTGTAGGAGGCCTTTGGCCCTCCAAGGGAAGCCAGGCTTCCAGCTTGTGGCAGCTTGCATCTGGAAGAAATCCTGTTCGTTCGGGATTGTAGGTGGCCGAGGCCTGGTGCCCGATAGAGGGAGTTGGCACAAATGATGGCCTGTTTCCAGGGGTAAGTAAAGTCAGCTGCCCAGGTGCCTGATGTCAGTTTGCAGATGGCAATTGTTCCTCCATGGGAAGCCAGGCTTCCAGCTTGTGGCAGCTTGCATCTGGAAGAAATCCTGTTCCGTTCGGGATTGTAGGTGGCCGAGGCCTGGTGCCCGGCAGAGGGACTTGGGCACAAATGATGGCCTGTTTCCAGGGGTAAGTAAAGTCAGCTGCCCAGGGGCCTGATGTCAGTTTTTTGCAGGCCTTTGGCCCTTCAAGGGAAACTAGTCTTCCAGTTTGTGGCAGCTTGCATCTGGAAGAATCCTGTTCCGTTTGGGATTGTAGGTGGCCGAGGCCTGGTGCCCGGCAGAGGGAGTTGGGCACAAATGATGGCCTGTTTCCAGGGGTAAGTAAAGTCAGCTGCCCAGGTGCCTGATGTCAGTTTGTAGGAGGCCTTTGGCCCGCTAAGGGAAGGTAGTCTTCCAGTTCAAGAGAGCTTGCATCTGGAAGAAATCCTGTTCCGTTCGGGATTGTAGGTGGCCGAGGCCAGGTGCCCGGCAGAGGGAGTTGGGTAGAAAGGATGGCCTGTTTTCAGGGGTAAGTAAAGTCAGCTGCCCAGGTGCCTGATGTCAGTTTGTAGGAGGCCTTTGGCCCTCCATGGGAAGCTAGTCTTCCAGTTTGTGGCAGCTTGCATCTGGAAGAAATCCTTTTTCGTTTGCGATTGTAGGTGGTTGAGGCCAGGTGCCTGGCAGAGGGAGTTGGGCAAAAAGGATGGCCTGTTTCCAGGTGTAAGTAAAGTCAGCTGCCCAGGTGCCTGATGTCAGTTTGCAGATGGCAATTGTTCCTCCATGGGAAGCCAGGCTTCCAGCTTGTGGCAGCTTGCATCTGGAAGAAATCCTGTTCCGTTCGGGATTGTAGATGGCCAAGGCAAGGTGCCTGGCAGAGGGAGTTGGGCACAAATGATGGCCTGTTTCCAGGCGTAAGTAAAGTCAGCTGCCCAGGTGCCTGATGTCAGTTTGTAGGAGGCCTTTGGCCCTCCAAGGGAAGCCAGGAGTCCAGCTTGTGGCAGCTTGCATCTGGAAGAAATCCTGTTCCGTTTGGGATTGTAGGTGGCCGAGGCCTGGTGCCCGGCAGAGGGAGTTGGGCACAAATGATGACCTGTTTCCAGGGGTAAGTAAAGTCAGCTGCCCAGGTGCCTGATGTCAGTTTGTAGGAGGCCTTTGGCCCTTCAAGGGAAACTAGTCTTCCAGTTTGTGGCAGCTTGCATCTGGAAGAAATCCTGATCCGATCGGGATTGCAGGTGGCCAAGGCCACGTGCCCGGCAGAGGGAGTTGGGCACAAATGATGGCCTGTTTCCAGGGGTAAGTAAAGTCAGCTGCCCAGGTGCCTGATGTCAGTTTGTAGGAGGCCTTTGGCCCTTCAAGGGAAACTAGTCTTCCAGTTTGTGACAGCTTGCATCTGGAAGAAATCCTGATCCGATCAGGATTGCAGGTGGCCAAGGCCACGTGCCCAGCAGAGGGAGTTGGGCACAAATGATGGCCTGCTTCCAGGGGTTAGTAAAGTCAGCTGCCCAGGTGCCTGGTGTCAGTTTGTAGGAGGCCTTTGGCCCTCCAAGGGAAGCCAGGCTTCCTGCTTGTGGCAGCTTGCATCTGGAAGAAATCCTGTTCCGTTTGGGATTGTAGGTGGCCGAGGCCAGGTGCCCGGCTGAGGGAGTTGGGCACAAAGGATGGCCTGTTTCCAGGGGTAAGTAAAGTCACCTGCCCAGGTGACTGATGTCAGTTTGTAGGAGGCCTTTGGCCCTCCATGGGAAGGTAGTCTTCCAGTTTGTGGCAGCTTGCATCTGGAAGAAATCCTGTTTCGTTTGCGATTGTAGGTGGCCGAGGCCAGGTGCCCGGCAGAGGGAGTTGGGCACAAAGGATGGCCTGTTTCCAGGGGTAAGTAAAGTCAGCTGCCCAGGTTCCTGATGTCAGTTTGCAGATGGCAATTGTTCCTCCATGGGAAGGCAGGCTTCCAGCTTGTGGCAGCTTGCATCTGGAAGAAATCCTGTTCCGTTCGGGATTGTAGGTGGCCGAGGCCTGGTGCCCGGCAGAGGGACTTGGGCACAAATGATGGCCTGTTTCCAGGGGTAAGTAAAGTCAGCTGCCCAGGTGCCTGATGTCAGTTTGTTGCAGGCCTTTGGCCCTTCAAGGGAAACTAGTCTTCCAGTTTGTGGCAGCTTGCATCTGGAAGAAATCCTGTTCCATTCGGGATTGCAGGTGGCCGAGGCCAGGTGCCCGGCAGAGGGAGTTGGGCACAAATGATAGCCTGTTTCCAGGGGTAAGTAAAGTCAGCTGCCCAGGTGCCTGATGTCAGTTTGCAGATGGCAATTGTTCCTCCATGGGAAGCTAGGCATCCAGCTTGTGGCAGCTTGCATCTGGAAGAAATCCTGTTCCGTTCGGGATTGTAGGTGGCCGAGCTAGGATCCCCGGCAGAGGGAGTTGGGCACAAATGATGGACAGTTTCCAGGGGTAAGTAAAGTCAGCGGCCCAGGTGCCTAATGTCAGTTTGTAGGAGGCCTTTGGCCCTCCATGGGAAGCCAGGCTTCCAGCTTGTGGCAGCTGGCATCTGGAAGAAATCCTGTTTTGTTTGGGATCGTAGGTGGCCGAGGCTCGGTGCCCGGCAGAGGGAGTTGAGCACAAATGATGGCCTGTTTCCAGGGTAAGTAAAGTCAGCTGCCCAGGTGCCTGATGTCAGTTTGTAGGAGGCCTTTGGCCCTTCAAGGGAAACTAGTCTTCCAGCTTGTGGCAGCTTGCATCTGGAAGAATCCTGATGCATTCGGGATTGCAGGTGGCCAACGCCACGTGCCCGGCAGAGGGAGTTGGGCACAAATGATGGCCTGTTTCCAGGGGTAAGTAAAGTCACCTGCCCAGGTGCCTGATGTCAGTTTGTAGGAGGCCTTTGGCCCTCCATGGGAAGCTAGTCTTCCAGTTTGTGGCAGCTTGCATCTGGAAGAAATCCTGTCCGTTTGGGATTGTAGGTGGTTGAGGCCAGGTGCCTGGCAGAGGGAGTTGGGCAAAAAGGATTGCCTGTTTCCAGGGGTAAGTAAAGTCAGCTGCCCAGGTGCCTGATGTCAGTTTGCAGATGGCAATTGTTCCTCCATGGGAAGCCAGGCTTCCAGCTTGTGGCAGCTTGCATCTGGAAGAAATCCTGTTCCGTTCGGGATTGTAGATGGCCAAGGCAAGGTGCCTGGCAGAGGGAGTTGGGCACAAATGATGGCCTGTTTCCAGGCGTAGTAAAGTCAGCTGCCCAGGTGCCTGATGTCAGTTTGTAGGAGGCCTTTGGCCCTCCAAGGGAAGCCAGGCTTCCAGCTTGTGGCAGCTTGCATCTGGAAGAAATCCTGTTCCGTTTGGGATTGTAGGTGGCCGAGGCCTGGTGCCCGGCAGAGGGAGTTGGGCACAAATGATGACCTGTTTCCAGGGGTAAGTAAAGTCAGCTGCCCAGGTGCCTGATGTCAGTTTGTAGGAGGCCTTTGGCCCTTCAAGGGAAAACTAGTCTTCCAGTTTGTGGCAGCTTGCATTCTGGAAGAAATCCTGATCCGATCGGGATTGCAGGTGGCCAAGGCCACGTGCCCGGCAGAGGGAGTTGGGCACAAATGATGGCCTGTTTCCAGGGGTAAGTAAAGTCAGCTGCCCAGGTGCCTGATGTCAGTTTGTAGGAGGCCTTGGCCCTTCAAGGGAAACTAGTCTTCCAGTTTGTGGCAGCTTGCATCTGGAAGAAATCCTGATCCGATCGGGATTGCAGGTTGCCAAGGCCACGTGCCCAGCAGAGGGAGTTGGGCACAAATGATGGCCTGTTTCCAGGGGTAAGTAAAGTCAGCTGCCCAGGTGCCTGATGTCAGTTTGTAGGAGGCCTTTGGCCCTCCATGGGAAGCCAGGCTTCCTGCTGGTGGCTGCTTGCATCTCAAGAAATCCTGTTCCGTTCGGGATTGTAGGTGGCCGAGGCCTGCTGCCCGGCAGAAGGACTTGGGCACAAAGGATGGCCTGTTTCCAGGGGTAAGTAAAGTCAGCTGCCCAGGTGCTTGATGTCAGTTTGTAGGAGGCCTTTGGCCTCCAAGGGAAGCAAGTCTTTCCAGTTTGTGGCAGCTTGCATCTGGAAGAAATCCTGTTCCGTTCTGGATTGTAGGTGGCAGAGGCCAGGTGCCCGGCAGAGGGAGTTGGGCACAAAGGATGGCCTGTTTCCAGGGGTAAGTAAAGTCAGCTGCCCAGGTGCCTGATGTCAGTTTGTAGGAGGCCTTTGGCCCTTCTAGGGAAACTAGTCTTCCAGTTTGTGGAACCTTGCATCTGGAAGAAATCCTGTTCCGTTCGGGATTGTAGGTGGCCGAGGCCAGGTGCCCGGCAGAGGGAGTTGGGCACAAATGATGGCCTGCTTCCAGGGGTTAGTAAAGTCAGCTGCCCAGGTGCCTGGTGTCAGTTTTGTAGGAGGCCTTTGGCCCTCCAAGGGAAGCCAGGCTTCCTGCTTGTGGCAGCTTGCATCTGGAAGAAATCCTGTTTCCGTTTGGGATTGTAGGTGGCCGAGGCCAGGTGCCCGGCTGAGGGAGTTGGGCACAAAGGATGGCCTGTTTCCAGGGGTAAGTAAAGTCACCTGCCCAGGTGCCTGATGTCAGTTTGTAGGAGGCCTTTGGCCCTCCATGGGAAGGTAGTCTTCCAGTTTGTGGCAGCTTGCATCTGGAAGAAATCCTGTTTCGTTTGCGATTGTAGGTGGCCGAGGCCAGGTGCCCGGCAGAGGGAGTTGGGCACAAAGGATGGCCTGTTTCCAGGGGTAAGTAAAGTCAGCTGCCCAGGTGCCTGATGTCAGTTTGCAGATGGCAATTGTTCCTCCATGGGAAGGCAGGCTTCCAGCTTGTGGCAGCTTGCATCTGGAAGAAATCCTGTCCGTTCGGGATTGTAGGTGGCCGAGGCCTGGTGCCCGGCAGAGGGACTTGGGCACAAATGATGGCCTGTTTCCAGGGGTAAGTAAAGTCAGCTGCCCAGGTGCCTGATGTCAGTTTGTTGCAGGCCTTGGCCATTCAAGGGAAACTAGTCTTCCAGTTTGTGGCAGCTTGCATCTGGAAGAAATCCTGTTCCATTCGGGATTGCAGGTGGCCGAGGCCAGGTGCCCGGCAGAGGGAGTTGGGCACAAAGGATGCCTGTTTCCAGGGGTAAGTAAAGTCAGCTGCCCAGGTGCCTGATGTCAGTTTGTAGGAGGCCTTTGGCCCTCCATGGGAAGCTAGTCTTCCAGTTTGTGGCAGCTTGCATCTGGAAGAAATCCTGTTCCGTTCAAT
Source organism: Chamaea fasciata (assembly GCF_029207755.1). NCBI lineage: Eukaryota > Metazoa > Chordata > Aves > Passeriformes > Sylviidae > Chamaea > Chamaea fasciata. The sequence continues at coordinate 198,172 of NW_027094195.1, forward strand.
ATTGTAGGTGGCTGAGGCCAGGTGCCTGGCAGAGGGAGTTGGGCACAAAGGATGGCCTGTTTCCAGGGGTAAGTAAAGTCAGCTGCCCAGGTGCCTGATGTCAGTTTGCAGAAGGCAATTGTTCCTCCATGGGAAGCCAGGCTTCCAGCTTGTGGCAGCTGGCATCTGGAAGAAATCCTGTTCCGTTTGGGATTGTAGGTGGCCGAGGCTAGGTGCCTGGCAGAGGGAGTTGGGCACAAATGATGGCCTGTTTTTAGGGGTAAGTAAAGTCAGCTGCCCAGGTGCCTGATGTCAGTTTGTAGGAGGCCTTTGGCCCTCCAAGGGAAGCCAGGCTTCCAGGCTTGTGGCAGCTGCATCTGGAAGAAATCCTGTTCCGTTCGGGATTGTAGGGTGGCCGAGGCTGGTGCCCGATAGAGGGAGTTGGGCACAAATGTTGGCCTGTTTCCAGGGGTAAGTAAAGTCAGCTGCCCCAGGTGCCTGATGTCAGTTTGCAGATGGCAAATTGTTCCTCCAATGGGAAGCCAGGCTTCAGCTTGTGGCAGCTTGCATCTGGAAGAAATCCTGTTCCGTTCGGGATTGTAGGTGGCCGAGGCCTGGTGCCCGGCAGAGGGACTTGGGCACAAATGATGGGCCTGTTTCCAGGGTAAGTAAAGTCAGCTGCCCAGGGGCCTGATGTCAGTTTTTTGCAGGCCTTTGGCCCTTCAAGGGAAACTAGTCTTCCAGTTTGTGGCAGCTTGCATCTGGAAGAAATCCTGTTCCGTTTGGGATTGTAGGTGGCCGAGGCCTGGTGCCCGGCAGAGGGAGTTGGGCACAAATGATGGCCTGTTTCCAGGGGTAAGTAAAGTCAGCTGCCCAGGTGCCTGATGTCAGTTTGTAGGAGGCCTTTGGCCCGCTAAGGGAAGGTAGTCTTCCAGTTCAAGAGAGCTTGCATCTGGAAGAAATCCTGTTCCGTTCGGGATTGTAGGTGGCCGAGGCCAGGTGCCCGGCAGAGGGAGTTGGGTAGAATGGATGGCCTGTTTTCAGGGGTAAGTAAAGTCAGCTGCCCAGGTGCCTGATGTCAGTTTGTAGGAGGCCTTTGGCCCTCCATGGGAAGCTAGTCTTCCAGTTTGTGGCAGCTTGCATCTGGAAGAAATCCTTTTCGTTTGCGATTGTAGGTGGTTGAGGCCAGGTGCCTGGCAGAGGGAGTTGGGCAAAAAGGATGGCCTGTTTCCAGGTGTAAGTAAAGTCAGCTGCCCAGGTGCCTGATGTCAGTTTGCAGATGGCAATTGTTCCTCCATGGGAAGCCAGGCTTCCAGCTTGTGGGCAGCTTGCATCTGGAAGAAATCCTGTTCCGTTCGGGATTGTAGATGGCCAAGGCAAGGTGCCTGGCAGAGGGAGTTGGGCACAAATGATGGCCTGTTTCCAGGCGTAAGTAAAGTCAGCTGCCCAGGTGCCTGATGTCAGTTTGTAGGAGGCCTTTGGCCCTCCAAGGGAAGCCAGGAGTCCAGCTTGTGGCAGCTTGCATCTGGAAGAAATCCTGTTCCGTTTGGGATTGTAGGTGGCCGAGGCCTGGTGCCCGGCAGAGGGAGTTGGGCACAAATGATGACCTGTTTCCAGGGGTAAGTAAAGTCAGCTGCCCAGGTGCCTGATGTCAGTTTGTAGGAGGCCTTTGGCCTTCAAGGGAAACTAGTCTTCCAGTTTGTGGCAGCTTGCAATCTGGAAGAAATCCTGATCCGATCGGGATTGCAGGTGGCCAAGGCCACGTGCCCGGCAGAGGGAGTTGGGCACAAATGATGGCTGTTTCCAGGGGTAAGTAAAGTCAGCTGCCCAGGTGCCTGATGTCAGTTTGTAGGAGGCCTTTGGCCCTTCAAGGGAAACTAGTCTTCCAGTTTGTGACAGCTTGCATCTGGAAGAAATCCTGATCCGATCAGGATTGCAGGTGGCCAAGGCCACGTGCCCAGCAGAGGGAGTTGGCACAAATGATGGCCTGCTTCCAGGGGTTAGTAAAGTCAGCTGCCCAGGTGCCTGGTGTCAGTTTTGTAGGAGGCCTTTGGCCCTCCAAGGGAAGCCAGGCTTCCTGCTTGTGGCAGCTTGCATCTGGAAGAAATCCTGTTCCGTTTGGGATTGTAGGTGGCCGAGGCCAGGTGCCCGGCTGAGGGAGTTGGGCACAAAGGATGGCCTGTTTCCAGGGGTAAGTAAAGTCACCTGCCCAGGTGACTGATGTCAGTTTGTAGGAGGCCTTTGGCCCTCATGGAAGGTAGTCTTCCAGTTTGTGGCAGCTTGCATCTGGAAGAAATCCTGTTCGTTTGCGATTGTAGGTGGCCGAGGCCAGGTGCCCGGCAGAGGGAGTTGGGCACAAAGGATGGCCTGTTTCCAGGGGTAAGTAAAGTCAGCTGCCCAGGTTCCTGATGTCAGTTTGCAGATGGCAATTGTTCCTCCATGGGAAGGCAGGCTTCCAGCTTGTGGCAGCTTGCATCTGGAAGAAATCCTGTTCCGTTCGGGATTGTAGGTGGCCGAGGCCTGGTGCCCGGCAGAGGGACTTGGGCACAAATGATGGCCTGTTTCCAGGGGTAAGTAAAGTCAGCTGCCCAGGTGCCTGATGTCAGTTTGTTGCAGGCCTTTGGCCCTTCAAGGGAAACTAGTCTTCCAGTTTGTGGCAGCTTGCATCTGGAAGAAATCCTGTTCCATTCGGGATTGCAGGTGGCCGAGGCCAGGTGCCCGGGCAGAGGGAGTTGGGCACAAATGATAGCCTGTTTCCAGGGGTAAGTAAAGTCAGCTGCCCAGGTGCCTGATGTCAGTTTGCAGATGGCAATTGTTCCTCCATGGGAAGCTAGGCATCCAGCTTGTGGCAGCTTGCATCTGGAAGAAATCCTGTTCCGTTCGGGATTGTAGGTGGCCGAGGCTAGGATCCCCGGCAGAGGGAGTTGGGCACAAATGATGGACAGTTTCCAGGGGTAAGTAAAGTCAGCGGCCCAGGTGCCTGATGTCAGTTTGTAGGAGGCCTTTGGCCCTCCATGGGAAGCCAGGCTTCCAGCTTGTGGCAGCTTGCATCTGAAGAATCCTGTTTTGTTTGGGATCGTAGGTGGCCGAGGCTCGGTGCCCGGCAGAGGGAGTTGAGCACAAATGATGGCCTGTTTCCAGGGGTAAGTAAAGTCAGCTGCCCAGGTGCCTGATGTCAGTTTGTAGGAGGCCTTTGGCCCTTCAAGGGAAACTAGTCTTCCAGCTTGTGGCAGCTTGCATCTGGAAGAAATCCTGATGCATTCGGGATTGCAGGTGCCAACGCCACGTGCCCGGCAAGAGGGAGTTGGGCACAAATGATGGCCTGTTTCCAGGGGTAAGTAAAGTCACCTGCCCAGGTGCCTGATGTCAGTTTGTAGGAGGCCTTTGGCCCTCCAAGGGAAGGTAGTCTTCCAGTTTGTGGCAGCTTGCATCGCGAAGAAATCCTGTTCCGTTCGGGGATTGTAGGTGGCCGAGGCCAGGTGCCTGCATAGGGAGTTGGGCACAAATGATGGCCTCTTTCCAGGGGTAGAAAAGTCAGCTGCCCAGGTGCCTGATGTCAGTTTGCAGATGGCAATTGTTCCTCCATGGGAAGCTAGGCATCCAGCTTGTGGCAGCTTGCATCTGGAAGAAATCCTGTTCCGTTCGGGATTGTAGGTGGCCGAGGCTAGGATCCCCGGCAGAGGGAGTTGGGCACAAATGATGGACAGTTTTCCAGGGGTAAGTAAAGTCAGCTGCCCAGGTGCCTGATGTCAGTTTGTAGGAGGCCTTTGGCCCTCCATGGGAAGCCAGGCTTCCTGCTTGTGGCTGCTTGCATCTCAAGAAATCCTGTTCGTTTGGGATTGTAGGTGGGCCGAAGCTAGGTGCCTGGCAGAGGGAGTTGGGCACAAATGATGGCCTGTTTTTAGGGGTAAGTAAAGTCAGCTGCCCAGGTGCCTGATGTCAGTTTGTAGGAGGCCTTTGGCCCTCCAAGGGAAGCCAGGCTTCCAGCTTGTGGCAGCTTGCATCTGGAAGAAATCCTGTTCCGTTCGGGATTGTAGGTGGCCGAGGCCTGGTGCCCGATAGAGGGAGTTGGGCACAAATGATGGCCTGTTTCCAGGGGTAAGTAAAGTCAGCTGCCCAGGTGCCTGATGTCAGTTTGCAGATGGCAATTGTTCCTCCATGGGAAGCCAGGCTTCCAGCTTGTGGCAGCTTGCATCTGGAAGAAATCCTGTTCCGTTCGGGATTGTAGGTGGCCGAGGCCTGGTGCCCGGCAGAGGGACTTGGGCACAAATGATGGCCTGTTTCCAGGGGTAAGTAAAGTCAGCTGCCCAGGGGCCTGATGTCAGTTTTTTGCAGGCCTTTGGCCCTTCAAGGGAAACTAGTCTTCCAGTTTGTGGCAGCTTGCATCTGGAAGAAATCCTGTTCCGTTTGGGATTGTAGGTGGCCGAGGCCTGGTGCCCGGCAGAGGGAGTTGGGCACAAATGATGGCCTGTTTCCAGGGGTAAGTAAAGTCAGCTGCCCAGGTGCCTGATGTCAGTTTGTAGGAGGCCTTTGGCCCGCTAAGGGAAGGTAGTCTTCCAGTTCAAGAGAGCTTGCATCTGGAAGAAATCCTGTTCCGTTCGGGATTGTAGGTGGCCGAGGCCAGGTGCCCGGCAGAGGGAGTTGGGTAGAATGGATGGCCTGTTTTCAGGGGTAAGTAAAGTCAGCTGCCCAGGTGCCTGATGTCAGTTTGTAGGAGGCCTTTGGCCCTCCATGGGAAGCTAGTCTTCCAGTTTGTGGCAGCTTGCATCTGGAAGAAATCCTTTTTCGTTTGCGATTGTAGGTGGTTGAGGCCAGGTGCCTGGCAGAGGGAGTTGGGCAAAAAGGATGGCCTGTTTCCAGGTGTAAGTAAAGTCAGCTGCCCAGGTGCCTGATGTCAGTTTGCAGATGGCAATTGTTCCTCCATGGGAAGCCAGGCTTCCAGCTTGTGGCAGCTTGCATCTGGAAGAAATCCTGTTCCGTTCGGGATTGTAGATGGCCAAGGCAAGGTGCCTGGCAGAGGGAGTTGGGCACAAATGATGGCCTGTTTCCAGGCGTAAGTAAAGTCAGCTGCCCAGGTGCCTGATGTCAGTTTGTAGGAGGCCTTTGGCCCTCCAAGGGAAGCCAGGAGTCCAGCTTGTGGCAGCTTGCATCTGGAAGAAATCCTGTTCCGTTTGGGATTGTAGGTGGCCGAGGCCTGGTGCCCGGCAGAGGGAGTTGGGCACAAATGATGACCTGTTTCCAGGGGTAAGTAAAGTCAGCTGCCCAGGTGCCTGATGTCAGTTTGTAGGAGGCCTTTGGCCCTTCAAGGGAAACTAGTCTTCCAGTTTGTGGCAGCTTGCATCTGGAAGAAATCCTGATCCGATCGGGATTGCAGGTGGCCAAGGCCACGTGCCCGGCAGAGGGAGTTGGGCACAAATGATGGCCTGTTTCCAGGGGTAAGTAAAGTCAGCTGCCCAGGTGCCTGATGTCAGTTTGTAGGAGGCCTTTGGCCCTTCAAGGGAAACTAGTCTTCCAGTTTGTGACAGCTTGCATCTGGAAGAAATCCTGATCCGATCAGGATTGCAGGTGGCCAAGGCCACGTGCCCAGCAGAGGGAGTTGGGCACAAATGATGGCCTGCTTCCAGGGGTTAGTAAAGTCAGCTGCCCAGGTGCCTGGTGTCAGTTTGTAGGAGGCCTTTGGCCCTCCAAGGGAAGCCAGGCTTCCTGCTTGTGGCAGCTTGCATCTGGAAGAAATCCTGTTCCGTTTGGGATTGTAGGTGGCCGAGGCCAGGTGTCCGGCTGAGGGAGTTGGGCACAAAGGATGGCCTGTTTCCAGGGGTAAGTAAAGTCACCTGCCCAGGTGACTGATGTCAGTTTGTAGGAGGCCTTTGGCCCTCCATGGGAAGGTAGTCTTCCAGTTTGTGGCAGCTTGCATCTGGAAGAAATCCTGTTTCGTTTGCGATTGTAGGTGGCCGAGGCCAGGTGCCCGGCAGAGGGAGTTGGGCACAAAGGATGGCCTGTTTCCAGGGGTAAGTAAAGTCAGCTGCCCAGGTTCCTGATGTCAGTTTGCAGATGGCAATTGTTCCTCCATGGGAAGGCAGGCTTCCAGCTTGTGGCAGCTTGCATCTGGAAGAAATCCTGTTCCGTTCGGGATTGTAGGTGGCCGAGGCCTGGTGCCCGGCAGAGGGACTTGGGCACAAATGATGGCCTGTTTCCAGGGGTAAGTAAAGTCAGCTGCCCAGGTGCCTGATGTCAGTTTGTTGCAGGCCTTTGGCCCTTCAAGGGAAACTAGTCTTCCAGTTTGTGGCAGCTTGCATCTGGAAGAAATCCTGTTCCATTCGGGATTGCAGGTGGCCGAGGCCAGGTGCCCGGCAGAGGGAGTTGGGCACAAATGATAGCCTGTTTCCAGGGGTAAGTAAAGTCAGCTGCCCAGGTGCCTGATGTCAGTTTGCAGATGGCAATTGTTCCTCCATGGGAAGCTAGGCATCCAGCTTGTGGCAGCTTGCATCTGGAAGAAATCCTGTTCCGTTCGGGATTGTAGGTGGCCGAGGCTAGGATCCCCGGCAGAGGGAGTTGGGCACAAATGATGGACAGTTTCCAGGGGTAAGTAAAGTCAGCGGCCCAGGTGCCTGATGTCAGTTTGTAGGAGGCCTTTGGCCCTCCATGGGAAGCCAGGCTTCCAGCTTGTGGCAGCTTGCATCTGGAAGAAATCCTGTTTTGTTTGGGATCGTAGGTGGCCGAGGCTCGGTGCCCGGCAGAGGGAGTTGAGCACAAATGATGGCCTGTTTCCAGGGGTAAGTAAAGTCAGCTGCCCAGGTGCCTGATGTCAGTTTGTAGGAGGCCTTTGGCCCTTCAAGGGAAACTAGTCTTCCAGCTTGTGGCAGCTTGCATCTGGAAGAAATCCTGATGCATTCGGGATTGCAGGTGGCCAACGCCACGTGCCCGGCAGAGGGAGTTGGGCACAAATGATGGCCTGTTTCCAGGGGTAAGTAAAGTCACCTGCCCAGGTGCCTGATGTCAGTTTGTAGGAGGCCTTTGGCCCTCCAAGGGAAGGTAGTCTTCCAGTTTGTGGCAGCTTGCATCGCGAAGAAATCCTGTTCCGTTCGGGATTGTAGGTGGCCGAGGCCAGGTGCCTGGCATAGGGAGTTGGGCACAAATGATGGCCTCTTTCCAGGGGTAAGAAAAGTCAGCTGCCCAGGTGCCTGATGTCAGTTTGCAGATGGCAATTGTTCCTCCATGGGAAGCTAGGCATCCAGCTTGTGGCAGCTTGCATCTGGAAGAAATCCTGTTCCGTTCGGGATTGTAGGTGGCCGAGGCTAGGATCCCCGGCAGAGGGAGTTGGGCACAAATGATGGACAGTTTCCAGGGGTAAGTAAAGTCAGCTGCCCAGGTGCCTGATGTCAGTTTGTAGGAGGCCTTTGGCCCTCCATGGGAAGCCAGGCTTCCTGCTTGTGGCTGCTTGCATCTCAAGAAATCCTGTTCCGTTTGGGATTGTAGGTGGCCGAGGCCTGCTGCCCGGCAGAGGGAGTTGGGCACAAAGGATGGCCTGTTTCCAGGGGTAAGTAAAGTCAGCTGCTTAGGTGCTTGATGTCAGTTTGTAGGAGGCCTTTGGCCCTCCAAGGGAAGCAAGTCTTCCAGTTTGTGGCAGCTTGCATCTGGAAGAAATCCTGTTCCGTTCTGGATTGTAGGTGGCAGAGGCCAGGTGCCCGGCAGAGGGAGTTGGGCACAAAGGATGGCCTGTTTCCAGGGGTAAGTAAAGTCAGCTGCCCAGGTGCCTGATGTCAGTTTGTAGGAGGCCTTTGGCCCTTCTAGGGAAACTAGTCTTCCAGTTTGTGGAACCTTGCATCTGGAAGAAATCCTGTTCCGTTCGGGATTGTAGGTGGCCGAGGCCAGGTGCCCGGCAGAGGGAGTTGGGCACAAATGATGGCCTGTTTCCAGGGGTTAGTAAAGTCAGCTGCACAGGTGCCTGGTGTCAGTTTGTAGGAGGCCTTTGGCCCTCCAAGGGAAGCCAGGCTTCCTGCTTGTGGCAGCTTGCATCTGGAAGAAATCCTGTTCCGTTTGGGATTGTAGGTGGCCGAGGCCAGGTGCCCGGCAGAGGGAGTTGGGCACAAAGGATGGCCTGTTTCCAGGGGTAAGTAAAGACAGCTGCCCAGGTGCCTGATGTCAGTTTGCAGATGGCAATTGTTCCTCCATGGGAAGCCAGGCTTCCAGCTTGTGGCAGCTTGCATCTGGAAGAAATCCTGTTCCGTTCGGGATTGTAGGTGTCCGAGGCTAGGTGCCCGGCAGTGGGAGTTGGGCACAAATGATGGCCTGTTTCCAGGGGTAAGTAAAGTCAGCTGCCCAGGTGCCTGATGTCATTTCGCAGATGGCAATTGTTCCTCCATGGGAAGCCAGGCTTCCAGCTTGTGGCAGCTTGCATCTGGAAGAAATCCTGTTCCGTTTGGGATTGTAGGTGGCCGAGGCTAGGTGCCCGGCAGTGGGAGTTGGGCACAAATGATGGCCTGTTTCCAGGGGTAAGTAAAGTCAGCTGCCCAGGTGCCTGATGTCAGTTTGTAGGAGGCCTTTGGCCCTCCAAGAGCAGCCAGGCTTCCGGCTTGTGGCAGCTTGCATCTGGAAGAAATCCTGTTCCGTTTGGGATCGTAGGTGGCCGAGGCCTGGTGCCCGGCAGAGGGAGTTGGGCACAAAGGATGGCCTGTTTCCAGGGGTAAGTAAAGTCAGCTGCCCAGGTGCCTGATGTCAGTTTGTAGGAGGCCTTTGGCCCTCTAAGGGAAGCTAGTCTTTTAGTTTGTGGCACCTTGCATCTGGAAGAAATCCTGTTCCGTTCGGGATTGTAGGTGGCCGTGGCCAGGTGCCCGGCAGAGGGAATTGGGTAAAAAGGATGGCCTGATTCCAGGGGTATGTAAAGTCATCTGCCCAGGTGCCTGATGTCAGTTTGTAGGAGGCCTTTGGCCCTCCAAGGGAACCAAGTCTTCCAGTTTGTGGCAGCTTGCATCTGGAAGAAATCCTGTTCCGTTTGGGATTGTAGATGGCCGAGGCCTCGTGCCCGGCAGAGGGAGTTGGGCACAAAGGATGGCCTGTCCCCAGGGGTAAGTAAAGTCAGCTGCCCAGGTGCCTGATGTCAGTTTGTAGCAGGCCTTTGGCCCGCTAAGTGAAGGTAGTCTTCCAGTTTGTGGCAGCATGCATCTGGAAGAAATCCTGTTCCGTTTGGGATTGTAGGTAGCCGAGGCCAGGTGCCCGGCAGAGGGAGTTGGGCACAAAGGATGGCCTGTTCCCAGGGGTAAGTAAAGTCAGCTGCCCAGGTGCCTGATGTCAGTTTGTAGGAGGCCTTTGGCCCTTCAAGGGAAACTAGTCTTCCAGTTTGTGGCAGCTTGCATCTGGAAGAAATCCTGATCCGATCGGGATTGCAGGTGGCCAAGGCCACGTGCCCAGCAGAGGGAGTTGGGCACAAATGATGGCCTGTTTCCAGGGGTAAGTAAAGTCAGCTGCCCAGGTGCCTGATGTCAGTTTGTAGGAGGCCTTTGGCCCTCCATGGGAAACCAGGCTTCCTGCTTGTGGCTGCTTGCATCTCAAGAAATCCTGTTCCGTTTGGGATTGTAGGTGGCCGAGGCCTGCTGCCCGGCAGAGGGAGTTGGGCACAAAGGATGGCCTGTTTCCAGGGGTAAGTAAAGTCAGCTGCCCAGGTGCTTGATGTCAGTTTGTAGGAGGCCTTTGGCCCTCCAAGGGAAGCAAGTCTTCCAGTTTGTGGCAGCTTGCATCTGGAAGAAATCCTGTTCCGTTCTGGATTGTAGGTGGCAGAGGCCAGGTGCCCGGCAGAGGGAGTTGGGCACAAATGATGGCCTGTTTCCAGGGGTAAGTAAAGTCAGCTGCCCAGGTGCCTGATGTCAGTTTGTAGGAGGACTTTGGCCCTTCTAGGGAAACTAGTCTTCCAGTTTGTGGAACCTTGCATCTGGAAGAAATCCTGTTCCGTTTGGGATTGTAGGTGGCCGAGGCCAGGTGCCCGGCAGAGGGAGTTGGGCACAAATGATGGCCTGTTTCCAGGGGTTAGTAAAGTCAGCTGCCCAGGTGCCTGGTGTCAGTTTGTAGGAGGCCTTTGGCCCTCCAAGGGAAGCCAGGCTTCCTGCTTGTGGCAGCTTGCATCTGGAAGAAATCCTGTTCCGTTTGGGATTGTAGGTGGCCGAGGCCAGGTGCCCGGCAGAGGGAGTTGGGCACAAAGGATGGCCTGTTTCCAGGGGTAAGTAAAGTCACCTGCCCAGGTGCCTGATGTCAGTTTGTAGCAGGCCTTTGGCCCGCTAAGGGAAGGTAGTCTTCCAGTTTGTGGCAGCTTGCATCTGGAAGAAATCCTGTTCGGTTCGGGATTGTAGGTAGTCGAGGCCAGGTGCCCGGCAGAGGGAGTTGGGCACAAATGATGGCCTGTTTCCAGGGGTAAGTAAAGTCAGCTGCCCAGGTGCCTGATGTCAGTTTGCAGATGGCAATTGTTCCTCCATGGGAAGCCAGGCTTCCAGCTTGTGGCAGCTTGCATCTGGAAGAAATCCTGTTCCGTTCGGGATTGTAGGTGGCCGAGGCTACGTGCCCGGCAGTGGGAGTTGGGCACAAATGATGGCCTGTTTCCAGGGGTAAGTAAAGTCAGCTGCCCAGGTGCCTGATGTCATTTTGCAGATGGCAATTGTTCCTCCATGGGAAGCCAGGCTTCCAGCTTGTGGCAGCTTACATCTGGAAGAAATCCTGTTCCGTTCGGGATTGTAGGTGGCCGAGGCTAGGTGCCCGGCAGTGGGAGTTGGGCACAAATGATGGCCTGTTTCCAGGGGTAAGTAAAGTCAGCTGCCCAGGTGCCTGATGTCAGTTTGTAGGAGGCCTTTGGCCCTTCAAGGGAAACTAGTCTTCCAGTTTGTGGCAGCTTGCATCTGGAAGAAATCCTGATCCGATCGGGATTGCAGGTGGCCAAGGCCACGTGCCAGGCAGAGGGAGTTGGGCACAAATGATGGCCTGTTTCTAGGGGTAAGTAAAGTCAGCTGCCCAGGTGCCTGATGTCAGTTTGTAGGAGGCCTTTGGCCCTCCATGGGAAGCCAGGCTTCCGGCTTGTGGCAGCTTGCATCTGGAAGAAATCCTGTTCCGTTTGGGATCGTAGGTGGCCGAGGCCTGGTGCCCGGCAGAGGGAGTTTGGCACAAAGGATGGCCTGTTTCCAGGGGTAAGTAAAGTCAGCTGCCCAGGTGCCTGATGTCAGTTTGTAGGAGGCCTTTGGCCCTCTAAGGGAAGCTAGTCTTCCAGTTTGTGGCACCTTGCATCTGGAAGAAATCCTGTTCCGTTCGGGATTGTAGGTGGCCGTGGCCAGGTGCCCGGGAGAGGGAATTGGGTAAAAAGGATGGCCTGATTCCAGGGGTATGTAAAGTCATCTGCCCAGGTGCCTGATGTCAGTTTGTAGGAGGCCTTTGGCCCTCCAAGGGAACCAAGTCTTCCAGTTTGTGGCAGCTTGCATCTGGAAGAAATCCTGTTCCGTTTGGGATTGTAGATGGCCGAGGCCTCGTGCCCGGCAGAGGGAGTTGGGCACAAAGGATGGCCTGTCCCCAGGGGTAAGTAAAGTCAGCTGCCCAGGTGCCTGATGTCAGTTTGTAGCAGGCCTTTGGCCCGCTAAGGGAAGGTAGTCTTCCAGTTTGTGGCAGCTTGCATCTGGAAGAAATCCTGTTCCGTTTGGGATTGTAGGTAGCCGAGGCCAGGTGCCCGGCAGAGGGAGTTGGGCACAAAGGATGGCCTGTTCCCAGGGGTAAGTAAAGTCAGCTGCCCAGGTGCCTGATGTCAGTTTGTAGCAGGCCTCTTGCCCGCTAAGTAAAGGTAGTCTTCCAGTTTGTGTGAGCTTGCATCTGGAAGAAATCCTGTTCCGTTCGGGATTGTAGGTGGCCGAGGCCAGGTGCCCGGCAGAGGGAGTTGGGCACAAAGGATGGCCTGTTTCCAGGGGTAAGTAAAGTCAGCTGCCCAGGTGCCTGATGTCAGTTTGAAGATGGCAATTGTTGCTCCTTGGGAAGCCAGGGTTCCTGCTTGTGGCAGCTTGCATCTGGAAGAAATCCTGTTCCGTTCGGGATTGTAGTTGGACGGATCCGGGTGCTGTACTGAGGGAGTTGGGCACAAAGGATGGCCTGTTTCCAGGGGTAAGTAAAGTCAGCTGGCCAGGCGCTTGATGTCAGTTTGTAGGAGGCCGTTGGCCCTCCAAGGGAAGCCAGGCTTCCTGCTTGTGGCAGCTTGCATCTGGAAGAAATCCTGTTCCGTTTGGGATCGTAGGTGGCCGAGGCCTGGTGCCCGGCTGAGGGAGTTGGGAACAAAGGATGGCCTGTTTCCAGGGGTAAGTAAAGTCTGCTGCCCAGGTGCCTGATGTCAGTTTGTAGCAGGCCTTTGGCCCTCTAAGGGAAGGTAGTCTTCCAGTTTGTGGCAGCTTGCATCTGGAAGAAATCCTGTTCCGTTCGGGATTGTAGGTGGCCGAGGCCTGGCGCCTGGCAGAGGGAGTTGGGCACAAATGATGGCCTGTTTCCAGGGGTAAGTAAAGTCAGCTGCCCAGGTGCCTGATGTCAGTTTGGAGGTGGCAATTGTTCCTCCATGGGAAGCTAGGCTTCCAGCTTGTGGCAGCTTGCATCTGGAAGAAATCCTGTTCCGTTTGGGATTGTAGGTGGCCGAGGCCTGGTGCCCGGCAGAGGGACTTGGGCACAAAGGATGGCCTGTTTCCAGGGGTAAGTAAAGTCAGCTGCCCAGGTGCCTGATGTCAGTTTGTTGCAGGCCTTTGGCCCTTCAAGGGAAACTAGTCTTCCAGTTTGTGGCAGCTTGCATCTGGAAGAAATCCTGTTCCGTTTCCGATTGTAGGGGGCCGAGGCCTGGTGCCCGGCAGGAGGAGTTGGGAACAAAGGATGGCCTGTTCCCTGGGGTAAGTAAAGTCAGCTGCCCAGCTGCCTGATGTCAGTTTGTAGCAGGCCTTTGGCCCGCTAAGGGAAGGTAGTCTTCCAGTTTGTGGCAGCTTGCATCTGGAAGAAATCCTGTTCCATTCGGGATTGTAGGTGGCCGAGGCCAGGTGCCCGGCAGAGGGAGTTGGGCACAAAGGATGGCCTGTTTCCAGGGGTAAGTAAAGTCAGCTGCCCAGCTGCCTGATGTCAGTTTTAAGATGGCAATTGTTCCTCCATGGGAAACCAGGCTTCCAGTTTGTGGCAGCTTGCATCTGGAAGAAATCTTGTTCCATTCGGGATTGTAGGTGACCAAGGCCAGGTGCCCGGCAGAGGGAGTTTGTCACAAAGGATGGCCTGTTTCCAGGGGTAAGTAAAGTCAGCTGCCCAGGTGCCTGATGTCAGTTTGTAGGAGGCCTTTGGCCCTCCATGGCAAGCTAGTCTTCCAGTTTGTGGCACCTTGCATCTGGAAGAAATCCTGTTGTGTTCGGGATTGTAGGTGGCCGTGGCCAGGTGCCCGGCAGAGGGAGTTGGGCAAAAAGGATGGCCTGTTTCCAGGGGTAAGTAAAGTCAACTGCCCAGGTCCCTGATGTCAGTTTGTAGGAGGCCTTTGGCCCTCCAAGGGAAGCAAGTCTTCCAGTTTGTGGCAGCTTGCATCTGGAAGAAATCCTGTTCCGTTTAGGATTGGAGGTGGCTGAAGCCGGGTGCCCGGCAGAGGTAGTTGGGAACAAAGGATGGCCTGTTTCCAGGGGTAAATAAAGTCAGCTGCCCAGGTGCCTGATGTCAGTTTGTAGGAGGCCTTTGGCTCTCCAAGGGAAGCCAGACTTCCAGCTTGTGGCAGCTTGCATCTGGAAGAAATCCTGTTCCGTTCGGGATTGTAGGTGGCCGAGGCCAGGAGCCCGGCAGAGGGAGTTGGGCACAAAGGATGGCCTGTTTCCAGGGGTAAGTAAAGTCAGCTGCCCAGGTGCCTGATGTCAGTTTGTAGCAGGCCTTTGGCCCGCTAAGGGAAGGTGGTCTACCAGTTTGTGGCAGCTTGCATCTGGAAGAAGTCCTGTTCCGTTTGGGATTGTAGGTGGCCGAGGCCAGATGCCCGGCAGAAGGAGTTGGGCACAAAGGATGGCCTGTTTCCAGGGGTAAGTAAAGTCAGCTGGCCAGGTGCCTGATGTCAGTTTTTAGGAGGCCTTTGGCCCTCCAAGGGAAGCCAGGCTTCCTGCTTGTGGCTGCTTGCATCTGGAAGAAATCCTGTTCCGTTTCTGATTGTAGGTGGCCGAGGCCAGGTGCCCGGCAGAGGGAGTTGGGCACAAAGGATGGCCAGTTTCAGAGGCAAGTAAAGACAGCTGCCCAGGTGCCTGATGTCAGTTTGTAGCAGGCCTTTGGCCCTCTAAGGGAAGGTAGTCTTCCAGTTTGTGGCAGCTTGCATCTGGAAGAAATCCTGTTCCGTTTGGGATCGTAGGTGGCCGAGGCCTGGTGCCTGGCTAAGGGAGTTGGGCACAAATGATGGCCTGTTTCCAGGGGTAAATAAAGTCAGCTGCCCAGGTGCCTGATGTCAGTTTGTAGGAGGCCTTTGGCCCTCCAAGTGAAGCAAGTCTTCCAGTTTGTGGCAGCTTGCATCTGGAAGAAATCCTGTTCCGTTCGGGATTGTAGGTGGCCGAGGCCAGGTGCCCGGCAGAGGGAGTTGGGAACAAAGGATGGCCTGTTTCCAGGGGTAAGTAAAGTCAGCTGCCCAGGTGCCTGATGTCAGTTTGTAGGAGGGCTTTGGCCCTCCAAGGGAAGCTAGTCTTCCAGTTTGTGGCAGCTTGCATCTGGAAGAAATCCTGTTCCATTTGGGATTGTAGGTGGCCGAGGCCAGGTGCGCAACAGAGGGAGTTGGGCACAAATGATGGACTGTTTCCAGGGGTAAGTAAAGTCAGCTGCCCAGGTGCCTGATGTCAGTTTGTAGGAGGCCTTTGGCCCTCCATGGGAAGCCAGGCTTCCTGCATGTGGCTGCTTGCATCTCAAGAAATCCTGTTCCGTTTGGGATTGTAGGTGGCCGAGGCCTGCTGCCCGGCAGAGGGAGTTGGGCACAAAGGATGGCCTGTTTCCAGGGGTAAGTAAAGTCAGCTGCCCAGGTGCCTGATGTCAGTTTGTAGGAGGCCTTTGGCCCTTCTAGGGAAACTAGTCTTCCAGTTTGTGGAACCTTGCATCTGGAAGAAATCCTGTTCCGTTCGGGATTGTAGGTGGCCGAGGCCAGGTGCCCGGCAGAGGGAGTTGGGCACAAATGATGGCCTGTTTCCAGGGGTTAGTAAAGTCAGCTGCCCAGGTGCCTGGTGTCAGTTTGTAGGAGGCCTTTGGCCCTCCAAGGGAAGCCAGGCTTCCTGCTTGTGGCAGCTTGCATCTGGAAGAAATCCTGTTCCGTTTGGGATTGTAGGTGGCCGAGGCCAGGTGCCCGGCAGAGGGAGTTGGGAACAACGGATGGCCTGTTTCCAGGGGTAAGTAAAGTCACCTGCCCAGGTGCCTGATGTCAGTTTGTAGCAGGCCTTTGGCCCTTCAAGGGAAGGTAGTCTTCCAGTTTGTGGCAGCTTGCATCTGGAAGAAATCCTGTTCCGTTCGGGATTGTAGGTGGCCGTGGCCAGGTGCCCGGCAGAGGGAGTTGGGTAGAAAGGATGGCCTGATTCCAGGGGTATGTAAAGTCATCTGCCCAGGTGCCTGATGTCAGTTTGTAGGAGGCCTTTGGCCCTCCAAGGGAACCAAGTCTTCCAGTTTGTGGCAGCTTGCATCTGGAAGAAATCCTGTTCCGTTTGGGATTGTAGATGGCCGAGGCCTCGTGCCCTGCAGAGGGAGTTGGGCACAAAGGATGGCCTGTCCCCAGGGGTAAGTAAAGTCAGCTGCCCAGGTGCCTGATGTCAGTTTGAAGCAGGCCTTTGGCCCGCTAAGGGAAGGTAGTCTTCCAGTTTGTGGCAGCTTGCATCTGGAAGAAATCCTGTTCCGTTTGGGATCGTAGGTGGCCGAGGCCTGGTGCCTGGCTAAGGGAGTTGGGCACAAATGATGGCCTGTTTCCAGGGGTAAATAAAGTCAGCTGCCCAGGTGCCTGATGTCAGTTTGTAGGAGGCCTTTGGCCCTCCAAGTGAAGCAAGTCTTCCAGTTTGTGGCAGCTTGCATCTGGAAGAAATCCTGTTCCGTTCGGGATTGTAGGTGGCCGAGGCCAGGTGCCCGGCAGAGGGAGTTGGGAACAAAGGATGGCCTGTTTCCAGGGGTAAGTAAAGTCAGCTGCCCAGGTGCCTGATGTCAGTTTGTAGGAGGGCTTTGGCCCTCCAAGGGAAGCTAGTCTTCCAGTTTGTGGCAGCTTGCATCTGGAAGAAATCCTGTTCCATTTGGGATTGTAGGTGGCCGAGGCCAGGTGCGCAACAGAGGGAGTTGGGCACAAATGATGGACTGTTTCCAGGGGTAAGTAAAGTCAGCTGCCCAGGTGCCTGATGTCAGTTTGTAGGAGGCCTTTGGCCCTCCATGGGAAGCCAGGCTTCCTGCATGTGGCTGCTTGCATCTCAAGAAATCCTGTTCCGTTTGGGATTGTAGGTGGCCGAGGCCTGCTGCCCGGCAGAGGGAGTTGGGCACAAAGGATGGCCTGTTTCCAGGGGTAAGTAAAGTCAGCTGCCCAGGTGCCTGATGTCAGTTTGTAGGAGGCCTTTGGCCCTTCTAGGGAAACTAGTCTTCCAGTTTGTGGAACCTTGCATCTGGAAGAAATCCTGTTCCGTTCGGGATTGTAGGTGGCCGAGGCCAGGTGCCCGGCAGAGGGAGTTGGGCACAAATGATGGCCTGTTTCCAGGGGTTAGTAAAGTCAGCTGCCCAGGTGCCTGGTGTCAGTTTGTAGGAGGCCTTTGGCCCTCCAAGGGAAGCCAGGCTTCCTGCTTGTGGCAGCTTGCATCTGGAAGAAATCCTGTTCCGTTTGGGATTGTAGGTGGCCGAGGCCAGGTGCCCGGCAGAGGGAGTTGGGAACAACGGATGGCCTGTTTCCAGGGGTAAGTAAAGTCACCTGCCCAGGTGCCTGATGTCAGTTTGTAGCAGGCCTTTGGCCCTTCAAGGGAAGGTAGTCTTCCAGTTTGTGGCAGCTTGCATCTGGAAGAAATCCTGTTCCGTTCGGGATTGTAGGTGGCCGTGGCCAGGTGCCCGGCAGAGGGAGTTGGGTAGAAAGGATGGCCTGATTCCAGGGGTATGTAAAGTCATCTGCCCAGGTGCCTGATGTCAGTTTGTAGGAGGCCTTTGGCCCTCCAAGGGAACCAAGTCTTCCAGTTTGTGGCAGCTTGCATCTGGAAGAAATCCTGTTCCGTTTGGGATTGTAGATGGCCGAGGCCTCGTGCCCTGCAGAGGGAGTTGGGCACAAAGGATGGCCTGTCCCCAGGGGTAAGTAAAGTCAGCTGCCCAGGTGCCTGATGTCAGTTTGAAGCAGGCCTTTGGCCCGCTAAGGGAAGGTAGTCTTCCAGTTTGTGGCAGCTTGCATCTGGAAAAAATCCTGTTCCGTTTGGGATTGTAGGTGGCCGAGGACTGGTGCCCGGCAGAAGGAGTTGGGCACAAAGGATGGCCTGTTCCCAGGGGTAAGTAAAGTCAGCTGCCCAGGTGCCTGATGTCAGTTTGTAGCAGGCCTCTTGCCCGCTAAGTAAAGGTAGTCTTCCAGTTTGTGGCAGCTTGCATCTGGAAGAAATCCTGTTCCGTTCGGGATTGTAGGTGGCCGAGGCCAGGTGCCCGGCAGAGGGAGTTGGGCACAAAGGATGGCCTGTTTCCAGGGGTAAGTAAAGTCAGCTGCCCAGGTGCCTGATGTCAGTTTGAAGATGGCAATTGTTCCTCCATGGGAAGCCAGGCTTCCTGGTTGTGGCAGCTTGCATCTGGAAGAAATCCTGTTCCGTTCGGGATTGTAGTTGGACGGATCCGGGTGCCGTGCTGAGGGAGTTGGGCACAAAGGATGGCCTGTTTCCAGGGGTAAGTAAAGTCAGCTGCCCAGGCGCTTGATGTCAGTTTGTAGGAGGCCGTTGGCCCTCCAAGGGAAGCCAGGCTTCCTGTTTGTGGCAGCTTGCATCTGGAAGAAATCCTGTTCCGTTTAGGATCGTAGGTGGCCGAGGCCTGGTGCCCGGCTGAGGGAGTTGGGAACAAAGGATGGCCTGTTTCCAGGGGTAAGTAAAGTCAGCTGCCCAGGTGCCTGGTGTCAGTTTGTAGGAGGCCTTTGGCACTCCATGGGAAGCAAGTCTTCCAGTTTGTGGCTGCTTGCATCTGGAAGAAATCCTGTTCTGTTCGGGATTGTAGGTGGCCGTGGCCAGGTGCCCGGCAGAGGGAGTTGGGCAAAAAGGATGGCCTGTTTCCAGGGGTAAGTAAAGTCAGCTGCCCAGGTCCCTGATGTCAGTTTGTAGGAGGCCTTTGGCCCTTCAAGGGAAGAAAGTCTTCCAGTTTGTGGCAGCTTGCATCTGGAAGAAATCCTGTTCTGTTTAGGATTGGAGGTGGCTGAAGCCGGGTGCCCGGCAGAGGTAGTTGGGAACAAAGGATGGCCTGTTTCCAGGGGTAAATAAAGTCAGCTGCCCAGGTCCCTGATGTCAGTTTGTAGGAGGCCTTTGGCTCTCCAAGGGAAGCCAGACTTCCAGCTTGTGGCAGCTTGCATCTGGAAGAAATCCTGTTCCGTTTGGGATTGTAGGTGGCCGAGGCCAGGAGCCCGGCAGAGGGAGTTGGGCACAAAGGATGGCCTGTTTCCAGGGGTAAGTAAAGTCAGCTGCCCAGGTGCCTGATGTCAGTTTGTAGCAGGCCTTTGGCCTGCTAAGGGAAGGTGGTCTTCCAGTTTGTGGCAGCTTGCATCTGGAAGAAGTCCTGTTCCGTTTGGGATTGTAGGTGGCCGAGGCCAGGTGCCCGGCAGAGGGAGTTGGGCACAAAGGATGGCCTGTTTCCAGGGCTAAGTAAAGTCAGCTGCCCAGGTGCCTGATGTCAGTTTGTAGGAGGCCTTTGGCCCTCCAAGGGAAGCCAGCCTTCCAGCTTGTGGCAGCCTTCATCTTGAAGAAATCCTGTTCCGTTTGGGATCGTAGGTGGCCGAGGCCGGGTGCCCGGCTTAGGGAGTTGGGAACAAAGGATGGCCTGTTTCCAGGGGTAAGTAAAGTCAGCTGCCCACGTGCCTGGTTTCAGTTTGTAGGAGGCCTTTGGCCCTCCAAGGGAAGCTAGTCTTCCAGTTTGTGGCTGCTTCCATCTGGAAGAAATCTTGTTGTGTTTAAGATTGTAGGTGGCCAAGGCCTGCTGCCCGGCAGAGGGAGTTGGGCACAAATGATGGACTGTTTCCAGGGGTAAGTAAAGTCAGCTGTCCAGGTGCCTGATGTCAGTTTGTAGGAGGCCTTTGGCCCTCTAAGGGAAGCAAGTCTTCCAGTTTGTGGCAGCTTGCATCTGGAAGAAATCCTGACCCATTCGGGATTGTAGGTGGCCGAGGCCTCGTGCCTGGCTAAGGGAGTTGGGCACAAATGATGGCCTGTTTCCAGGGGTAAGTAAAGTCAGCTGCCCAGGTGCCTGATGTCAGTTTGTAGGAGGCCTTTGGCCCTCCAAGGGAAGCAAGTCTTCCAGTTTGTGGCAGGTTGCATCGCGAAGAAATCCTGTTCCGTTTGGGATTGTAGGTGGCTGTAGCCGGGTGCCTGGCAGAGGGAGTTGGGAACAAAAGATGGCCTGTTTTTAGGGGTAAGTAAAGTCAGCTACCCAGGTGCCTGATGTCAGTTTGTAGGAGGCCTCTGGCCCTACATGCGAAGCCAGGCTTCCTGCTTGTGGCAGCTTGCATCTGGAAAAAATCCTGTTCCGTTCGGGATTGTAGGTGCACGGAGCCGGGTGCCGAGCAGAGGGAGTTGGGAACAAAGGATGGCCTGTTTCCAGGGGTAAGTAAAGTCAGCTGCCCAGGTGCCTGATGTCAGTTTGCAGATGGCAATTGTTCCTCCATGGGAAGCCAGGCTTCCAGCTTGTGGCAGCTTGCATCTGGAAGAAATCCTGTTCCGTTCGGGATTGTAGGTGGCCAAGGCCTGGCGCCCGGTTGAGGGAGTTGGGAACAAAGGATGGCCTGTTTCCAGGGGCAAGTAAAGTTAGCGGCCCAGGTGCCTGGTGTCAGTTTGTAGGAGGACTTTGGCCCTCCAAGAGACGCAAGTCTTCCAGTTTGTGGCAGCTTGCATCTGGAAGAAATCCTGTTCCGTTTGGGATTGTAGGTGGCTGTAGCCGGGTGCCTGGCAGAGGGAGTTGGGAACAAAGGATGGCCTGTTTTTAGGGGTAAGTAAAGTCAGCTGCCCAGGTGCCTGATGTCAGTTTGTAGGAGGACTCTGGCCCTCCATGGGAAGCCAGGCTTCCAGCTTGTGGCAGCTTGCATCTGGAAGAAGTCCTGTTCCGTTCGGGATTGTAGGTGCACAGAGCCGGGTGCCCAGCAGAGGGAGTTGGGAACAAAGGATGGCCTGTTTCCAGGGGTAAGTAAAGTCAGCTGCCCAGGTGCCTGATGTCAGTTTGTAGGAGGCCCTTGGCCCTCCAAGGGAAGCAAGTCTTCTAGTTTGTGGCAGCTTGCATCTGGAAGAAATCCTGTTCCGTTTAGGATCGGAGGTGGCTGAAGCCGGGTGCCCGGCAGAGGCAGTTGGGAACAAAGGATGGCCTGTTTCCAGGGGTAAGTAAAGTCAGCTGCCCAGGTGCCTGATGTCAGTTTGCAGATGGCAATTGTTCCTCCATGGGAAGCCAGGCTTCCAGCTTGTGGCAGCTTGCATCTGGAAGAAGTACTGTTCCGTTTGGGATTGTAGGTGGCCGAAGCCAGGTGCCCGGCAGAGGGAGTTGGGCACAAAGGATGGCCTGTTTCCAGGGGTAAGTAAAGTCAGCTGCCCAGGTGCCTGATGTCAGTTTGTAGGAGGGCTTTGGCCCTCCAAGGGAAACTAGTCTTCCAGTTTGTGGCAGCTTGCATCTGGAAGAAATCCTGTTCCATTCGGGATTGTAGGTGGTCGAGGCCAGGTGCCCAGCAGAGAGAGTTGGGCACAAATGATGGCCTGTTTCCAGGGGTAAGTAAAGTCAGCTGCCCAGGTGCCTGATGTCAGTTTGTAGGAGGCCTTTGGCCCTCCAAGGGAAGCCAGCCTTCCAGCTTGTGGCAGCTTGCATCTGGAAGAAATCCTGTTCTGTTTGGGATTGGAGGTGGCCGAGGCATGCTGCCCGGCAGAGGGAGTTGGGCACAAAGGATGGCCTGTTTTTAGGGGTAAGTAAAGTCAGCTGCCCAGGTGCCTGATGTCAGTTTGTAGGAGGCCTTTGGCCCTCCATGGGAAGCCAGGCTTCCTGCTTGTGGCAGCTTGCATCTGGAAGAAATCCTGTTCCGTTCGGGATTGTAGGTGCACGGAGGCGGGTGCCCAGCAGAGGGAGTTGGGAACAAAGAATGGCCTGTTTCCAGGGGTAAGTAAAGTCAGCTGCCCAGGTGCCTGATGTCAGTTTGTAGGAGGCCTTTGGCCCTCCAAGGGAAGCTAGTCTTCCAGTTTGTGGCAGCTTGCATCTGGAAGAAATCCTGTTCCGTTCGGGATTGTAGGTAGCCGTGGCCGGGTGCCTGGCAGAGGGAGTTGGGCAAAAAAGATGGCCTGTTTCCAGGGGTAAGTAAAGTCAGCTGCCCAGGTGCCTGATGTCAGTTTGCAGGTGGCAATTGTTCCTCCATGGGAAGCCAGGCTTCCTGCTTGTGGCAGCTTGCATCTGGAAGAAATCCTGTTCCGTTCGGGATTGTAGGTGGCCGGAGCCGGGTGCCCGGCAGAGGGAGTTGGGCACAAAGGATGGCCTGTTTCCAGGGGAAAGTAAAGTCAGCTGTCCAGGTGCCTGATGTCAGTTTGTAGGAGGCCTTTGGCCCTCTAAGGGAAGCAAGTCTTCCAGTTTGTGGCAGCTTGCATCTGGAAGAAATCCTGTTCCGTTTGGGATCGTAGGTGGCCGAGGCCTGGTGCCCGGCTAAGGGAGTTGGGCACAAATGATGGCCTGTTTCCAGGGGTAAGTAAAGTAAGCAACCCAGGTGCCTGATGTCAGTTTGTAGGAGGCCTTTGGCCCTCCAAGTGAAGCAAGTCTTCAAGTCTGAGGCAGCTTGCATCGCGAAGAAATCCTGTTCCATTCCGGATTGTAGGTGGCCGAGGCCAGGTGCCCGGCAGAGGGAGTTGGACACAAAGAATGGCCTGTTTCCAGGGGTAAGTAAAGTCAGCTGCCCAGGTGCCTGATGTCAGTTTGTAGGAGGCCTTTGGCCCTCCAAGGGAAGCCAGCCTTCCAGCTTGTGGCAGCTTGCATCTGGAAGAAATCCTGACCCGTTCGGGATTGTAGGTGGCCGTGGCCAGGTGCCCGGCAGAGGGAGTTGGGCAAAAAGGATGGCCTGTTTCCAGGGGTAAGTAAAGTCAGCTGCCCAGGTGCCTGATGTCAGTTTGTAGGAGGCCTTTGGCCCTCCAAGGGAAGCCAGGATTCCAGCTTGTGGCAGCTTGCATCTGGAAGAAATCCTGTTCCGTTCGGGATTGTAGGTGGCCAAGGCCTGGCGCCCGGTTGAGGGAGTTGGGAACAAAGGATGGCCTGTTTCCAGGGGCAAGTAAAGTTAGCGGCCCAGGTGCCTGGTGTCAGTTTGTAGGAGGACTTTGGCCCTCCAAGAGACGCAAGTCTTCCAGTTTGTGGCAGCTTGCATCTGGAAGAAATCCTGTTCCGTTTGGGATTGTAGGTGGCTGTAGCCGGGTGCCTGGCAGAGGGAGTTGGGAACAAAGGATGGCCTGTTTTTAGGGGTAAGTAAAGTCAGCTGCCCAGGTGCCTGATGTCAGTTTGTAGGAGGACTCTGGCCCTCCATGGGAAGCCAGGCTTCCAGCTTGTGGCAGCTTGCATCTGGAAGAAGTCCTGTTCCGTTCGGGATTGTAGGTGCACAGAGCCGGGTGCCCAGCAGAGGGAGTTGGGAACAAAGGATGGCCTGTTTCCAGGGGTAAGTAAAGTCAGCTGCCCAGGTGCCTGATGTCAGTTTGTAGGAGGCCCTTGGCCCTCCAAGGGAAGCAAGTCTTCTAGTTTGTGGCAGCTTGCATCTGGAAGAAATCCTGTTCCGTTTAGGATCGGAGGTGGCTGAAGCCGGGTGCCCGGCAGAGGCAGTTGGGAACAAAGGATGGCCTGTTTCCAGGGGTAAGTAAAGTCAGCTGCCCAGGTGCCTGATGTCAGTTTGCAGATGGCAATTGTTCCTCCATGGGAAGCCAGGCTTCCAGCTTGTGGCAGCTTGCATCTGGAAGAAGTACTGTTCCGTTTGGGATTGTAGGTGGCCGAAGCCAGGTGCCCGGCAGAGGGAGTTGGGCACAAAGGATGGCCTGTTTCCAGGGGTAAGTAAAGTCAGCTGCCCAGGTGCCTGATGTCAGTTTGTAGGAGGGCTTTGGCCCTCCAAGGGAAACTAGTCTTCCAGTTTGTGGCAGCTTGCATCTGGAAGAAATCCTGTTCCATTCGGGATTGTAGGTGGTCGAGGCCAGGTGCCCAGCAGAGAGAGTTGGGCACAAATGATGGCCTGTTTCCAGGGGTAAGTAAAGTCAGCTGCCCAGGTGCCTGATGTCAGTTTGTAGGAGGCCTTTGGCCCTCCAAGGGAAGCCAGCCTTCCAGCTTGTGGCAGCTTGCATCTGGAAGAAATCCTGTTCTGTTTGGGATTGGAGGTGGCCGAGGCATGCTGCCCGGCAGAGGGAGTTGGGCACAAAGGATGGCCTGTTTTTAGGGGTAAGTAAAGTCAGCTGCCCAGGTGCCTGATGTCAGTTTGTAGGAGGCCTTTGGCCCTCCATGGGAAGCCAGGCTTCCTGCTTGTGGCAGCTTGCATCTGGAAGAAATCCTGTTCCGTTCGGGATTGTAGGTGCACGGAGGCGGGTGCCCAGCAGAGGGAGTTGGGAACAAAGAATGGCCTGTTTCCAGGGGTAAGTAAAGTCAGCTGCCCAGGTGCCTGATGTCAGTTTGTAGGAGGCCTTTGGCCCTCCAAGGGAAGCTAGTCTTCCAGTTTGTGGCAGCTTGCATCTGGAAGAAATCCTGTTCCGTTCGGGATTGTAGGTAGCCGTGGCCGGGTGCCTGGCAGAGGGAGTTGGGCAAAAAAGATGGCCTGTTTCCAGGGGTAAGTAAAGTCAGCTGCCCAGGTGCCTGATGTCAGTTTGCAGGTGGCAATTGTTCCTCCATGGGAAGCCAGGCTTCCTGCTTGTGGCAGCTTGCATCTGGAAGAAATCCTGTTCCGTTCGGGATTGTAGGTGGCCGGAGCCGGGTGCCCGGCAGAGGGAGTTGGGCACAAAGGATGGCCTGTTTCCAGGGGAAAGTAAAGTCAGCTGTCCAGGTGCCTGATGTCAGTTTGTAGGAGGCCTTTGGCCCTCTAAGGGAAGCAAGTTATCCAGTTTGTGGCAGCTTGCATCTGGAAGAAATCCTGACCCATTCGGGATTGTAGGTGGCCGAGGCCTCGTGCCTGGCTAAGGGAGTTGGGCACAAAGGATGGCCTGTTTCCAGGGGTAAGTAAAGTCAGCTGCCCAGGTGCCTGATGTCAGTTTGTAGGAGGCCTTTGGCCCTCCAAGGGAAGCAAGTCTTCCAGTTTGTGGCAGGTTGCATCGCGAAGAAATCCTGTTCCGTTCGGGATTGTAGGTGGCTGTAGCCGGGTGCCCGGCAGAGGGAGTTGGGAGCAAAAGATGGCCTGTTTTTAGGGGTAAGTAAAGTCAGCTGCCCAGGTGCCTGATGTCAGTTTGTAGGAGGCCTCTGGCCCTACATGCGAAGCCAGGCTTCCTGCTTGTGGCAGCTTGCATCTGGAAAAAATCCTGTTCCGTTCGGGATTGTAGGTGCACGGAGCCGGGTGCCCAGCAGAGGGAGTTGGGAACAAAGGATGGCCTGTTTCCAGGGGTAAGTAAAGTCAGCTGCCCAGGTGCCTGATGTCAGTTTGCAGATGGCAATTGTTCCTCCATGGGAAGCCAGGCTTCCAGCTTGTGGCAGCTTGCATCTTGAAGAAATTTTGTTCCGTTTGGGATCGTAGGTGGTCGAGGCCTGGTGCCTGGCTAAGGGAGTTGGGAACAAAGGATGGCCTGTTTCCAGGGGTAAGTAAAGTCAGCTGCCCAGGTGCCTGATGTCAGTTTGTAGGAGGCCTTTGGCCCTCCAAGGGAAGCTAGTCTTCCAGTTTGTGGCACCTTGCATCTGGAAGAAATCCTGTTCTGTTTGAGATCGTAGGTGGCCGTGGCCAGGTGCCCGGCAGAGGGAGTTGGGCAAAAAGGATGGCCTGTTTCCAGGGGTAAGTAAAGTCAGGTGCCCAGGTGCCTTATGTCAGTGTGTAGGAGGCCTTTGGCCCTCCAAGGGAAGCAAGTCTTCCAGTTTGTGGCAGCTTGCATCTGGAAGAAATCCTGTTCCGTTTAGGATCGGAGGTGGCTGAAGCCGGGTGCCCGACAGAGGCAGTTGGGAACAAAGGATTGCCTGTTTCCAGGGGTAAGTAAAGTCAGCTGCCCAGGTGCCTGATGTCAGTTTGTAGGAGACCTTTGGCCATCCATGGGAAGCCAGGCTTCCTGCTTGTGGCTGCTTCCATCTGGAAGAAATCCTGTTCCGTTTCTGATTGTAGGTGGCCGAGGCCAGGTGCCCGGCAGAGGGAGTTGGGCACAAAGGATGGCCTGTTACAGAGGTAAGTAAAGACAGCTGTCCAGGTGCCTGATGTCAGTTTGTAGCAAGCCTTTGGCCATCTAAGGGAAGGTAGGCTTCCAGTTTGTGGCAGCTTGCATCTGGAAGAAATCCTGTTCCGTTTGGGATCGTAGGTGGCCGAGGCCTGGTGCCCGGCTAAGGGAGTTGGGCACAAATGATGGCCTGTTTCCAGGGGTAAGTAAAGTAAGCAACCCAGGTGCCTGATGTCAGTTTGTAGGAGGCCTTTGGCCCTCCAAGTGAAGCAAGTCTTCCAGTCTGTGGCAGCTTGCATCGCGAAGAAATCCTGTTCCATTCCGGATTGTAGGTGGCCGAGGCCAGGTGCCCGGCAGAGGGAGTTGGACACAAAGAATGGCCTGTTTCCAGGGGTAAGTAAAGTCAGCTGCCCAGGTGCCTGATGTCAGTTTGTAGGAGGCCTTTGGCCCTCCAAGGGAAGCCAGCCTTCCAGCTTGTGGCAGCTTGCATCTGGAAGAAATCCTGACCCGTTCGGGATTGTAGGTGGCCGTGGCCAGGTGCCCGGCAGAGGGAGTTGGGCAAAAAGGATGGCCTGTTTCCAGGGGTAAGTAAAGTCAGCTGCCCAGGTGCCTGATGTCAGTTTGTAGGAGGCCTTTGGCCCTCCAAGGGAAGCCAGGATTCCAGCTTGTGGCAGCTTGCATCTGGAAGAAATCCTGTTCCGTTCGGGATTGTAGGTGGCCAAGGCCTGGCGCCCGGTTGAGGGAGTTGGGAAAAAAGGATGGCCTGTTTCCAGGGGCAAGTAAAGTTAGCTGCCCAGGTGCCTGGTGTCAGTTTGTAGGAGGACTTTGGCCCTCCAAGAGACGCAAGTCTTCCAGTTTGTGGCAGCTTGCATCTGGAAGAAATCCTGTTCCGTTTGGTATTGTAGGTGGCTGTAGCCGGGTGCCTGGCAGAGGGAGTTGGGAACAAAGGATGGCCTGTTTTTAGGGGTAAGTAAAGTCAGCTGCCCAGGTGCCTGATGTCAGTTTGTAGGAGAACTCTGGCCCTCCATGGGAAGCCAGGCTTCCAGCTTGTGGCAGCTTGCATCTGGAAGAAATCCTGTTCCGTTCGGGATTGTAGGTGCACAGAGCCGGGTGCCCAGCAGAGGGAGTTGGGAACAAAGGATGGCCTGTTTCCAGGGGTAAGTAAAGTCAGCTGCCCAGGTGCCTGATGTCAGTTTGTAGGAGGCCTTTGGCCCTCCAAGGGAAGCAAGTCTTCTAGTTTGTGGCAGCTTGCATCTGGAAGAAATCCTGTTCCGTTTAGGATCGGAGGTGGCTGAAGCCGGGTGCCCGGCAGAGGCAGTTGGGAACAAAGGATGGCCTGTTTCCAGGGGTAAGTAAAGTCAGCTGCCCAGGTGCCTGATGTCAGTTTGCAGATGGCAATTGTTCCTCCATGGGAAGCCAGGCTTCCAGCTTGTGGCAGCTTGCATCTGGAAGAAGTACTGTTCCGTTTGGGATCGTAGGTGGCCGAGGCCTGGTGCTCGGCTAAGGGAGTTGGGAACAATGGATGGCCTGTTTCCAGGGGTAAGTAAAGTCAGCTGCCCAGGTGCCTGATGTCAGTTTGTAGGAGGCCTTTGGCCCTCCAAGGGAAGCAAGTCTTCCAGTTTGTGGCAGCTTGCATCGCGAAGAAATCCTGTTCCGTTCGGGATTGTAGGTGGCCGAGGCCAGGTGCCCAGCAGAGGGAGTTGGGCACAAAGGATGGCCTGTTTCCAGGGGTAAGTAAAGTCAGCTGCCCAGGTGCCTGATGTCAGTTTGTAGGAGGCCTTTGGCCCTCCAAGGGAAGCTAGTCTTCCAGTTTGTGGCAGCTTGCATCTGGAAGAAATCCTGTTCCGTTCGTGATTGTAGGGGTCCGAGGCCAGGTGCCCAGCAGAGGGAGTTGGGCACAAATGATGGCCTGTTTCCAGGGGTAAGTAAAGTCAGCTGCCCAGGTGCCTGATGTCAGTTTGTAGGAGGCCTTTGGCCCTCCAAGGGAAGCAAGTCTTCCAGTTTGTGGCAGCTTGCATCTGGAAGAAATCCTGTTCCGTTTAGGATCGTAGGTGGCCGAAGCCTGGCGCCCGGCTGAGGGAGTTGGGAAGAAAGGATGGCCTGTTTCCAGAGGTAAGTAAAGTCAGCTGCCCAGGTGCCTGGTGTCAGTTTGTAGGAGGCCTTTGGCCCTCCAAGGGACGCAAGTCTTCCAGTTTGTGGCAGCTTGCATCTGGAAGAAATCCTGTTCCGTTCGGG